>NC_089492.1:27060000-27363611 GCF_036850765.1 Saccopteryx bilineata
GATAAAAAAGAAATTCAAACACAATTATCATTTCTTCTAAAAAGAAATTTTTCAGGTGCTTTTCTGTCTTTGTGTATTTTAATTTCTTAGAATTTTTTCAGTTTATTTCTCTTAAGTGTACATTAACTCTCAATAACTTTAGAGAATCAAAACAAAGCAAAACTGAATACAACCATTATAAAGAGAAACAAATAATAAATTTAATGATAGCTTAAAAATAAAGTATAACCTCTTTAAGAACTAAATAAAAAAATATTATAAACACTCAGAACTAGGTGATACATTTATATATAGTTCTTAGAGGACAGAAAACATGAAAGCAATATAAATGGAAATATCTGACCATCTAAAAATAAAATGTGTCTGTATGTTTAAAAAATGACTATGAAAAGACATATAACAAGGATATACTTCTAAAAGAACAAAGGTTCCAATAACTTATATAAAGAACTCTTCAAGAATTTTTTAAAACGTGTAACCAATTTTCACCTACTAAAATTTGCAAAGATTAAAAAGAATGATAGCACCTGTGTCGTTAAAGGGACACTAATTATTGCTCTTGTGAGAGTGAACATTAGGAATGATTTATCAAAATCCCTAAAAATGTGCATATCACTTCATCAAGTAGTTCTACTTCTAAAATTTAGTCCAAAGAAATAATTAAAATAATAAGTACAGCATTATAGTGAGAATAAAAAACAACCTTTATATTCCCCTAGAATATAAATTAAGAAAACTAGGTTACATTAATAAGATGAAATAATATAAAGCCATGGAAATCACACTGTGAATAATTTATTGTGATAAAAATTTTTGACAAAATATAACTAAATGAAAAGCATTAGGCTACAAAAGATAATTCTATTTTAGGTTTTAGTTTGTGTCAAGAGGCATTAAAAGTAAAATATAAACTACAGTTAACTTAGGATGATGCAATTACACATACATTTTGTCTTCATCTTTATTCTTTCTGGGGTTTTCCAAATTTTCTGTATTAGGTATTTAATTTAAAAAAATTTCCTTGATGATATGAAATATTTTTAAATGGTTTTAATCACAGATCTTCAAAAAGCATAAAAACATTTTAAATAACTGTCATCTGTTTTACAGACAAAATAAAACTTGTTTTTGCATTCTAAAAATTCAGTACATGTTATTTAAATTATATACTGCATATTTTATAAATATTGACTTATAAACTATGAAAATGACATTATCACCATTTAATAAAAATATACTACCACTCTTACATACATAAAAGAATCCTGAGTATGTTTACACACATGAACACATAGCTTACACGTATCTTACTGAATATGATTTGGGAAATAATTTCATACAGGAAAACAAAGAGAATCTGATAGTCAAATGTGGTAGAGAACTGAAGACTGCTTCCCAGAATATAGTACATATTCATTATAAATGATGGCTATAATTTTAATTTTAGCTCTCACTTGTATTAGAACTGTGCAGTTAACTATCTTAATTCTCCATTTCACATTACATATATAGCTCTGGGCAAAGACAAGAGACAAGTGTCTTCATTCTATTTTATTTCCTGTGTCAGCTACTTGTAGTACGAGAATGAGATTATTCATGTATAGCAAGAATATGTGCATGAGAATGTGATTCTATTCTCTCTATACGATGGAAAGAAACAATGTGATATACTTCAGATTTAGAAGAACTAAAAGAAAAAAAAAGTCCTACTTCTAGATGGAGGTTAGCGTTAATGCTGTGATATTAGAAAACTTGCACTAAGACTGGGCTAATCCGCTCACACTGGGATTTCCTCCTGTCACTGCAGCAATAAAAAAGCTAACAAAAACATTAAATATCCAATAAGCCAGTTCCTACAGCATTCAACATTCTTGATTATTCTTGTTTTTTACCCAGGCAACAGAATGCTTCTACTTTGGAAAAGCTGATTCTCTTAGTACTAAGACTAATAAATGCATACAATTGACAGAATTTTTAAACGGCAGGGAGTATAATACTCTTTGTATTCAAAGAACAATTTAAAATCTAAAAATTCACAATTTTGACTCACTAAAAATAACCTTAGCTCAGCAAATACTGGCCTTTCTAATTCCAAAAAATGCCTTATGTATTTGAAAAAAAAACAAAACTTATTTCCCAAACAAAAATAATTTAGTAAAACATATACGACCTATTAAAGCAATTGACATATTATAACCAAACACATCGTTGATATGTTATTTTTTTCATTTAATTATTTTGTTCATTTAAAATGACATGACTCATACCTTCTCACCTTTTTGCCAATCCTTCGGAAACCACTAAACCTTCTCAACTTACATTAGTGATGAAAACTGTGCTCCTAACAAAATTTTATATGTGCTTAACAACTTACTCATGTTCATTGATATAAAGTTCTGCAAGTTCATGCCAGGCTTCTTGGTCTCCAACAAATCTGGTGAGAGATAAAGGGAAAAAAAGTAAGTGTGTAGAAATGTGGTAAATAAACAGCATGGAGGCAAAAAGGAAAATCAAATGCAAATTCCATTTTAATTAAAAAAGATTTATCGGAATAACAAAACACAATCCTCTTGTAAGACACTCACTGTTCCAGATATTCATTCAGTTCCCGAATGGCCTCCACATTTTTTCCCTGGGCTTTTCGAATGGCAATCTTACGCTTTCTTGCAGCCTATGGGTTGACATTAATAAAGGATTAGGCACTCATGATTCTCGGGGTTTTTGTAAAGAAGGTAATTTGACTGTGCAAATTATTATCTCAATGCCAGTGAAACTCCATTGTAGAACTTCTGCTTAGTGGGAGTTTATAAACATACCCCATGACATCCCACCAGGGAATTCAAACATTCCTCTAACAATCACATACGCTTTACTTTTGATGTACACAATGTATGCATCATTTCATTCAAATAAATAACCATCCAGATTCTGATAATTACAAGCCAGCAGGGAATCCTAATCTTTATCCAGCCTAAAATCCTTTACTCTCGTCTCATTCACAAGATCTGTATCTTAAGAGACAGAGGGATAGTGGAGATTAGAAAATAAATCTCACCATGGCCATTTGAATGTCATCATACAAATATGGTTTCTGACAACTTTTTCCACAATTTTAAGACAACAATCTGCCTAGGAGTTGTTCAAATGATCAATATAGGTCCTATAAGACATATTTTAAAATTAACAAAACATTTAAACTTGCATTTAAATTTTTTTAAATAAATGTAAAAATCAATGACATTTATAAATTCATCAAATATGCCAAAATAATGAAAATATGAGAAAGATACATCAAATTTAAAAAAATAAAGATATCAAGGGAACTGTGGCAACATGGAATAGATCGTAACATAGGCTGTAGCAGAGTGGAAGAGGTGGAAAATCAAAGCAGAGGGTCCCAGAGGTGATACCTACACTGAAATAGGGCCAGTAGACATTAAGAAAACAGAGAAAATTGTGTTGAGGACACTGCTTATTGGGAGGAAGACTGAAGCAAGATATCTTTCAAATAATGTCACTATGTAAAACAATGAAAGTACCATAATATATGTAAAATTTAGAAAGTCTCAAGAATTCATAAGGAAAGTAGAATAAAAGTTCCAAAAGTAACTCAATTCTAAAGTCTTTAGGAAAAATATTAGATTTCAAATGAAAACCTTATTCGAAGTTTTTCTAAAAACAGGTGAGAAATAAATTAACATGTAATTATAAAACTGTTATTTTCTGGACATATAACAACTAATTTCACCAACATCATTTGAAACATATTTAATTGTTTATTCCTTTCATTTTTCATGACACGACTTCTTCTAAAGACAGTATGGTAGAGCACAGGGTCTGGGTTTCAAAAGAAACCCTGAATTCCAAGTATGACCACTTACCAGCTCTCTAACCAAGGGCAAAATATTTAACGCCCACAAGCCTCAGGAAAACCACCAATCTTCTAGGTATCAATATAAAGCAACTACATAATATTCAGAATATAATGGTATTAAATGAATTCTATCTTCCTTCTTTTTACCTGTGTGTTTAATAATTGTGTTTTAAGCCTTGACAAAAGCTCTCCCTATGAAATCTTTAAGGCACAGGCTTGGTTAGTTTGATATTGATGTCTTGCCCCAAACCTTACAGGGTTTGCACTAGCTGAGATGAGATAGAGAAACTTGTTAAAAATATGCATTTAAGTATCAAAAATCAGACAAAAAAATCAAAGTATAAACATGAATAGCAACGATACTTCTATAATCATAGTAAGAGTAGGGTATGAACACTGCAGTGGTCACCATTATGCACAATATAAGGTTTGTGAAGAAGGGTGTACTAAAACACCTAATGTTGTTTACCTCATTTTCTCAATGATTTGACAACAGAACCATTCCTCTAATGCTGAACACACAACAATAGGTTTAGGTCAGCAGCATTCTGCAGAATACAGTTTATATAGTACTACCATCAGGGTTCAAAGAAACTTAATACTTTAATGCCTTTTTAAAAACAATTCTTTTATAAATGATGGAAAATAGAAATTTAAACTTAAATGCATCAAAAGGTAACACTAAAAGTAAGATCTAAAATTTGATTCCCATCTTAGATCCTCCTATAAAACTTATTGAAAAAAACTGAAAATTGCAAATTAAATAATGTTTCTATTATTTTGAATTATGTATATCTGTAGATAGAATGTCATAATTTTTAATGCAAAACAAATTCAGTATTAAATTTGCAATAGCCTATTTGAAAAATGTTTTCCACTTAACAAACACTTCACTGAAGTATAAGAAAAGATTTTAAATACAAGATTCTAATATTCAAACTGGGAAACATGCCCCAAAGTTTCTACTATCTGAGTAGCACAGTGCTTAGTCATGGAAAACCTGGCCTTCAGCAGTACGTCTCCTAAGATTTGGAAGATCAAAACAAACTTCTAAGTCATAATTAAAGTCAGACTTCCTAATGAAACTACAGGGCAGCGTAAAAAACACCTACATGGCAATTACTACCACACAGGCAATAATAATATATTAAGTCACATACTACCCAGCCCTTTCCAGGTTTTGAGAAAAATAATTCCATGTTCTGACACAAGAACCAATCTCTATTTAGCATGATCATTTAAATGAACATTAAACGGGAATTCCATTTCTGGTAGAGATGAACAGGGACCAGATTTACCCTCTTGCCTAAAACAACCTAAGAGCTGGACTAAATATAAAAAACCATTTTTAAACTACACGGTAACAGATAGGACAAGATAGATTCCTGAGAGGCAGGAAACAAATGAGGTGAGTCCTCTTTTTATGGCCATGGCTTGCTGCCTTGAGAGTTTCAAGGGTGCTTGCTGTGCAGAGAGAAGAGAAAACTAGGTTGAGCCCAACAGATAAGTTCAGGAGAAAAGCTGAGCGTCTGGAAAGATAAGAGGCTGGCGTTCATAGGACAGAGCAATGGAGGGAAAATACAGAATAAGGACTCTGGAGGTTCCCCTTGAGGAGTACTCAGCTTTGTATTGATCAGTGCATGTGTATGGGGAAGCTACCCAAGCTAAAGAAAGAACCGGTAGAAAGGTTTAGGAGGAAAAGTGCTCAGAGCTCACACAGGCTGGATACAGTGCCCTTTTCTAACAGTCAAATTGGAAAGTGCTATGATTCCTGGGGTACTAAAGAGAGTACCCAGAGGATGCAATGGGGATTAGTATAAACACTGATTTGTTACAGTCTAGCGAAGGCACCAAAGGATCAAAGTGTTGGCAAGTAACTTAACTGTATCCCACAAGAAAGCTCAATAATATTTTTTTTAATTTATTTTTATTCATTCATTTAGAGAGGAGAGAAAGAGAAAGAGAGAGAGGAGAGACAGAGAGAGAAGGGGGGAGGAGCTGGAAGCATCAACTCCCATATGTGCCTTGACCAGGCAAGCCCAGGGTTTCGAACCGGCGACCTCAGCATTTCCAGGTTGACGCTTTATCCACTGCGCCACCACAGGTCAGGCAGAAAGCTCAATAATATTTATAGGAAACAAAATGAAAAGAGGCAAAGGAATGACGGTTTTGTTCACTCTCTTGATTGTGGTAACTGTTTCTCAGGTGTATTACAAATGTCTAAACTTTTCAAATTGTATACCAAGTATGTGCAGTCACTTCTACATCATTTACATGGCAAACGGTTTAAAAATAGCATTAATTCGACTAAATGTTAAGTAGAGTTTTAAACACCAATTTTCAACTGTATTTCTTTGTAACACTATTTTTTTCTTGTAAAATATGTCCCTGTTCTGAATTTTTCTAAACTTCTAGTTTGAATCTATCTTTGCAAAAGTCAGTTTACATCTTAAAAATGAAAAACGTTATACATTTTTAAGTGATTTTAACAATGGAGTTAGAATTTTTATTATAAAAATATAAAACTTCAAAAAGTATTTATGGCCATGAATAAATCTTAATCAAATCTGCTACTTGCCTTGTGTAACATTATATACAAGGGGGCTAACTAGCAATTTTTTCCTGAAAGGCAAGTCACATCTTAAAAAAAATAGGTCACCTTAGCAGAGACACTAGCTTAAAAAGGATTAAAGGAGCCTGACCAGCCTGACCGGGCCATGGTGCAGTGGATAGAACATCGGACTGGGATGCGGAGGACCAGGTTCGAGACCCCGAGGTCACTAGCTTGAGCGCGGGCTCATCTGGTTTGAGTAAAGCTCACCAGCTTGGACCCTGCTGGCTCGAGCAAGGGGTTACTTGGTCTCCACGGTCAAGGCACATATGAAAAAGCAATCAATGACCAACTAAGGTGTCGCAACGAAAAACTGATGACCGATGCTTCTCATCTCTCTCCATTCCTGTCTGTCTGTCCTTATCTGTCCCTCTCTCTGACTCACTCTGTTTAAATAAATAAATAAATAATAAAAAAAAGAAAAAGGAGCCTGACCGGGCAGTGGTGCAGTGGATAGAGTGACAGACTGGGATGTGGAGGACTCAGGTTCAAGACCCCGAGGTCGCCAGCTTGAGCACAGGCTCATCTGGTTTGAGCAAGGATCACCAGCCTGAGCCCAAGGTTACTGGCTCAAGCAAGGGGTCACTTGGTCTGCTGTAGCCCCCCACCCTCATCAAGGCACATGACAAATCAATCAATGAACAACTAAGGAACTGCAACGAAGAATTGATGTTTCTCATCTCTCTCCCTTCCTGTCTGTCTGTCCCTATCTGTCCCTCTCTCTGACTCTGTCTCCCCCACAAGAAGAAAAAAAGGATTAAAGGATTAAGGCCTTCCAGCAAAATACAGTCTAGAACTCCTGCTGCTCCAGATGTTGGAACCCAAAGGCCAACAGAGGGAAAGCAGATTTCGGGTTCTCCTTAGACTAATAATGCCCATAACCCTGGGAAATGTGGCATTCTAAAAGCATCTTCGTCCTTGACATAAAGGTAATTACATCCAATTCCAAAAACAAGATTTTAAATATTTGATATAGCAAAACAGACTTCACAATTCAAAGCAAAAACCTCACCTTTCTGAAAAATAAAATTCACCTAAAGAGATAATTATTATATTTTCTTTTTGAAAGGCATTCATTCAATAGGTATTCATTGAAGGCCTACCATGTGCTACAGGCATTGTTCCATTCAATGAACATAATTTTTTCTCTCAAGGAGCTTTCAAAGGATAAAAACTCTACCGTTATTTTAAAAGCAAGTTAACAAAAAACTGACTGCTATTTGGGTAATCTAAGAGAAAAAAAGCTCACAGTGAGCCCAGTTCAATATTCAACTTTGACAGGCAGGTGAGAAAAATTTTCACACTTGAGAGTTACTCTTCTAAAATAACATTCACATCTAAGTTTTAATTATGTGTATACTTTTATTAGAAAATATACTTCATCCATTCCCGTCCCCTCCAGTTCCACTTGTCCTAGGTTTGGATCCCTAAAACCTCTGGTCTGAGACAGAACAACCTCCAAATTACTTATTTCACCTTCTTCAAACCATCTCCTACAGAACTGACAAAGTTCTATCTAAAACTACCTGCAGGCATTTATTTCCCTAATCAAAATTTGACTTTACATTTTCCATTTTCTAATAATAAAAAGTAAAATTCTGAAGTGTAATAATATACCAGGTTGTTCACAAATGTAGACCTTCTTGTTGCATCTCTAGTTACTCTATAAAATAAACCAACTCAGAGGTATAAACTATTGTTACTTTTTAAAAATGTTTTTATTTTATTGATTTCAGTGAGAGAGAGAAAGAGAGAGACAGGAACATCAAGCTGTTCGTGTGTGTGCCCTGACTGGGAATCAACCAGCAACCTCAGAGCTTCAGGACGAACCACTAAGCAACTGAGCTACCCGGCCAGGACTAAAATATTGGTCTTCAGACGTAAATGAGTGAGGCAGACAGGGAGGTTAACCAGACAGAACGCCAGAACCATGCCCTTTCTTCAACCAGAACAGAAAAACGTTTTTTCATTTGAAACAGGTGTTAAAGGAGACAGTTCAGAAAAAAAGAAAAGTAAATGTCTTTTTAACCATATTGAAAGACATTCAACATCATTCACAATGCAAATTATAACAAGACAACATTTTAACCAATCAAACCAGGAAAGATTAAAAACAAAAATACGCTACGTGGGAGGATACAGGGAAAGCAGTACTTTCATATACAACAGAAAAGAGCATAGGCAACTAAAATAACCTTTGTGGTGGGAAATTCGGTAACATCTATGAAAACTTAAAATGTATGGAACCTCCTGACTCAGCTATTTCATTCTAGGAACATACCCTACAAATGACAACTACTGCAACACTACTTCTGGGAGGAAGATACCAGAATCAACCTAAGGGATCACCAAAGGGGACTTAAACTGTTTTTCATCAAGAGACTATACAACAATGCAATGTAATACTATGCAGCGACTCAAAGGATGATGTAAAAGTTGTGCTGACATGGCATGATCTTTAAAATATACTGCTAGATGAAGTATGTCACCATTTGCATTTTTAACAATTCTCCCTGTCCAAAGGGATATACACATGTACATGCATATTAGTACGTGTATGAGAAGAAGAAAAAACTCTGGAAAAATGCATAAGAAATTATGAACAATTTTAAATAAGTGAAAGAAGACTTGAGATCAAGAATGGAAGGGAAGACTTACCAGTTTTCACTATACAATGTTTTGCATTGTTTCTAATTTTTAACATGGGGGAATTACTTTTTCAAAAGAATATTTCAAAACTTTTTAATAGATGGGAGAAAGGTATTCCACTCTTCAGCATTCTCACAAAGGAAAAATTTTTTAATTTCCATTCCAATCACTTTATTCTTTCTTTCCTAAGTAGTCCTTATGCTTTAATAATGTTAAAACTTATTCATGTCACTCATGAGATACTATAGCTTTGTCTCAAGCCACACATATTTCAAGGACTACAAGGCTCGAAAATCATGCAGCTAGTCTTCAAACAATCAGGATTTACTATTTCAAAGTCCATAAACCCATTCATTATATCATGCTACCTCCCTAAAAGTAAAGACAAGGATGGTGTCTAATTCATCCTTCTATTCCCAACACAAAGCACAATGCAAGCACTCAACAAATGTTTTTTAAAAGAATAATGAATGCAGATGAAAGGATGGAGAGCTCTTGAAAGCTTGAATGAACAGCCTCATTTCTATACTGGATATATAGGAACATAGGTGCATAACACCAGTAAAAGAACCATATAACCACTTAGTGCAAAAACTATAGTGTAAGAGCTTGAATTTTAACTATAGATGAAAACAAAACCGGACTTTCTCACCTCTGAGATAACAGGGTTGCTTTGGAAAAAGAAACTGTGATGTCTTCTAAATAATTATTCAACTATTTAATATAAGTAAAGTCTTTCCCTACTATATTTTATTAGTTCTAGGCCTTATATGGTTTACCTCCCTCAATGTCTACCTCAGTACTTTTGCAGTTAATAGAAACAGTGTCTTTAATCTTAGTAACCCCACCACTATGGGGGCTCATGAAACATACTCAATAAACATTTACAGCAGGAGAGAAAAACAGGGGATATTAGATAAATATAATGCTCACAAAAACTAGGGGATATTTCAAAATGAAGATGAAGCTATAAAATATCCCCTAAATTTTGTGAGCAGTATATTTTATAAAAGCAAAATACATTTACCAGAGCTGAATTTAGCCACCTTGCTCTTAAACGTTTACCTAACAACTGAGGGGTTTAGTTACTACCACTTCATATGTAGTCTACAAGGGGTGCCATTTGGATTTCCCTTTTGGCCAGTCTTAAAGTCGTAAAACATAGAAAGCACCACAAAGACAAAACAATGTGTAGCTATATATTATTTTAGATCTTAAAAAGTTTATTAAAAATATGATCAACTTAAACTGACAAAAGTAAAATGTTTGACTTTTAATTCCAAGAAAATAAATTACAAGCTATTAATTTTTAACTTAGTACGAGAAAAATATATGAAACTCATACTTTTCTCAGACATCTGATTTCATTTTTTCAATATATAGGGTGGGTTTGCAGTTGTGAATATATGAAACAGATTATTCTAATATTATTTATTAATTATTGCATTATGTATTAGTATTACAACTACTTTTGCCCTACCCTGTATGGTTGGGTAAAAAAATACCTTCAAAACTGTGGTAGTCTTTCTTATATTTGAAATAAGTACATTACAAAATCTTAAAAAAAAACAAGACCAGTGTTTTATAAAAAGAATTTTTATTTCTTTATTACTGATTTGAGAGAAAGGAGAGAGAGAGAGAAAGAGGGGAAGGTACAGAAAGCATCAACTCGTGGTCCTGGCCAGTTGGCTCAGCGGTAAAGCATCGGCCCAGCGTGTGGAAGTCCGGGTTCGATTCCCAGCCAGGGCACACAGGAGAAATATCGTCCATCTGCTTCTCCACCCCTCCCCCTCTCCTTCCTCTCTATCTCTCTCTTCCCCTCCCGCAGCCAAGGCTCCACTGGAGCAAAGTTAGCCTGGGTGCTGAGGATGGCTCCATGGTCTCTGCCTCAGGTGCTAGAATGGCTCCAATTGCAATGGAGCAATGCCCCAGATGGGCAGAGCATCACCCCCTAGTGGGCATGCCAGGTGGATCCTGGTCAGCGCATGAAGAAGTCTGTCTGTCTGCTGCTCCCTCGCTTCTCATTTCAGAAAAATACAAAAAAAAAAAAAAAGAAAGCATCAACTTGTAGTAGTTGCTTCCTGTATGTGCCTTGACCCTGCAGACCCAAGGTTTTGAACCGGGGACCTTAGCATTCCAGGTTGACACTATCCACTGTGCCACCACAGGTCAGGCTATAAAAAATTATTTTACTAAGACAGATGGCAAGCTACTAGGATAGTTAAGAAAGAATCTTCACAAAATAATAAATCCTTGCCATTCAAATATCTACTAAAAAATAAAATCTGGAAAGTTTCCCTGGAGTGGAATAATATTAAAAACATAAAAATACAAAACATTTCAAAATATATACTGTGTCAAATCACCACATGTGTACCTTAAACTTACATAATGTTACTAGTCAATTATATCTGAAAAAAACTCTACCTTTTAAGCAATATACGAAACTACTACTATACAGTATCAAAAGGGGCAAGCAGAGATCAGAGATTTATGACCGATGAATGCCTGGTTAATGCTATCTAGAAACTGCACACTTCAATATTAAATCATTTCCCAACATAGCATAAATAATTTATTTAAAATGAATCAAATTACTGATATTTAATTATTAAACATTTCTGCATCTTATAATCTATAATTATATATTATGACATTTTTAAATATGCATTTTTAATGAAATACTGCTAAGAGAAAACCATGTCTTTGCATTATGTGTTAATGTAAGAATTTTTCCTTTTATAAAAGGACAATCCAAATTCAAACTGGTTTTTGTTTAAAAATTCTAAGAAGATTTTTCTTTTAGCAGGTATATGTATACATGGACATAATAACATAAAACATTTAAAATGCTTGATATGCTATCTAAAGTCTCTCTTTAATTTTTAATTTAATAAAAGGTAAATCTGAGGGAAGCCATTATATCAATAGTAAACTATCAATAAAATGTTCTCAACAGTAAAGTAATTATTTTTCACTGGAGTATTTTTAAAACAAATGATATCTGGAAAAAATATTCTGTCCAATAAAGTGATACAAAATTTGTTCAAAATCAGAATAAATTATATTTATGTTTCTTTCAATATATTTATAAATGATATATTCATTCTTATGCAAGTATAAGGCAGAAAAATGAAATCCAAAACAAAACACCTTTATTAATTCCATATACTAATTACTGAGATTGAGATGACTTCTTTCATTTTTCATAGACATAAATATTTTATAAACTTGAACAAAATATTACAAAAACACTGAGCTCTGCTGGGCTTTTATGCAAGTACATACAATTATTTCTTCCTAAATTTCAACTATATAGTTTCTTTCTACTAAGAAAGCTGCTCATTAAGTCAAATTTTTCTAAAGATTTTTAAACCTATGTTTTTAAAATGGTTCATCATAAACTATTTAAAATACAAAGATAAAACAACATGGTTCAACATATTTTCATATTTTTCCATTATTTCCAAAATGAATTAAATTTGCCTTTTGAAATAAACAAGGTGATCTTCAAAATAATCAGCTAACTTACAGTGTTAGTTGGATCTTCATGTAGAATTCGATCATATAGCTGTATTGCATCATCATATCTATTTAAAAAGGAAAAGCAAATAAAAAATCATGACCTTAAAATTTAGTGTCAAATAGTAAATATGAAAAACGATTAAACTGCCAGCACTTTGAATGTATTTACAACTGCTATCCAAAGGACTTCCAATATTCATATAACAGGAAAAGTTTGTTAACAGTGTCATTTTTATTTTTTATAGAAAAAAGGTAACATAAAATATATATAGAAAAACTTACTTCAAAAACACACAGAAACATTTTGGCCTAAATACAAAGATAAAAAACTAGCCTCACAAAGAGATACCTCTGTGGTCTAGTTATATCTAGGAATCACAGCCAATAAAAAGAAAAAGTTTCATTTTAACAAATACATTTACAAAGAAATGATCTATGTATTAATTCTCCTTTAATGAACATTTATAATAGCTTTTCTTAGTTGAGCTGATTCAGCTCATTAAGCGCCTATTAAGTACGCATACAATAATACTCTTTGCTGGGTTACAACTCAAGGGAAACAGCAAATTTATCAAACAAAAGGTAATCAAATATGACAGCACATTAACTAAGAAGCCAAAATTAACATTATAGAAAACCAAAGTAGGGATACATTAGAAATCACGTAAAGAACTTAACTATAGCCTGACCTGTGATAGTGCAGCGGATAAACGACCACCTGGAATTCTGAAGGTGCCACTTGGAAGCCCCCAGTTTGCCCAGTCGAGGCAGTTCAAGAAGCAACTACAAGTTGATGCCTCCCCCGTGTCCCCAACCCCCACCACCCACCATCTTTCTCTCTCTCCTATGTCTAAAATCAATAAATAAAATCTTTAAAAAAAAGATTAAAAAAAGAACTTAACTATATATCTTATATATAATAATCTTGACTGGGATGCAAGGAAATAGCTGAGTAATTCTGAAATTCCTTCTAACAATATGCAGAACCCCCAACTCCCTTCCAATCAGTCTCTCCACTTATGAATACAGATATTTAGAACAATGTTTAAAAACTTTTACCGCAGTGTTGCTAAAACCAGGAATAACAGATACAGTCTTAGGATCTCTTCAAAGTTGCCTACAAGACATTTTTCATTTTATATGTTTCTCTTAATGATATTCCTTTAAAGTTATCTCTTAATGACAGATAAGAATACTCAATATCATCATGTAACCCATCTTTTGACTATACACTAACCCCCAAATTTTAATACCCAAGCCTGTGTTTGTAATTATGATCACACCAATAGGTAAGAGTACTTCAACTATAGCAGACACTAAAATAAATAATAAAATGAGACAATTTATAAATGTGTACATACCATGTGAAGGGCAAACCACATCCTTCCACACTGAGTCAATCAAGACTCAGCAGTACTTCAAATAAAAAAGTTAGTTTGGATATCAAATACATGATAACATGACAGGTATGCTAGCCTCATAAGAGAATCTACAACTGAATGAGGAAACAAGATAAAATAATTAAATAATAATACGAAAAAAGTATACAAAGAAGAGCAAAATTAATGCTACAGAGCAGAATTCTCACAGGACAGTACATGAGAATCACCTGGGAATCTTTTCCAACTATAATACCTCTGGAAAGATATTAAAAAATGATACAAAGAAAGATACGAAACCATACATAGTTTTTTGCATTAATTTTGATTTCGAAAAAGAGCTTTGCATTTAAATATGATCTATTTTGATTACTGTATTTTCTTGTGCCCCTTATAAGTGCCTCCCTTTCCTCTCCCCAGGCCTGCCTGACCTGCAATGCAGTGTGTCTTAGGGAACGGGAGGGTTGGCGAGCCTGGGAAATCCGTGACACACGAGGGGATGAGAAGCTGACCTGTGATGTCAGCTCCTTTCTCTATGAGGCAGGAGGTAAATGCATCAGCTAAGGGTGGGGAGGACAGGTCTCCGGAGGGGGAAGACAGCATGGCTGGTGAAGAGACTGGGGAGGGAGAAGGTCCAGGACAAATGAAGGACAGTCACAGCATGGAGTGCCCTGCCCACAGCGAGATACTGCCGTGCGCAGTGTGCTGCCTGCCCGGTGTGTCACTCGCTCCTGCAGCAGCCTGGCAGGAGCTGTAGGGGCAGAGAAGACAGGAGGGACTGAGGGAGGGGCTACTGGGAGGGAAGGACAGGACCCGAGGAGGGCAAGGGTCCAGATGATTCCTCCCGAGACAGGGAGAGGGTCGGAAGAAAGGTTGGGTAGGATGAGAGGGTAGGGGGCGGGCAGGGTGGGCGGAGGAGTCTAGAAACATATACAGAGCTTGTGGTTGAAGAATGAGCCATATGTTGTTTTTATACTTGTACAAAAACTATACACATAAAACACTAATACCTAGTTTGTATTTGAACATATTTAAGTTAAACTATACCATAATTTAAAAAATCATTTATGTAAAACAAAAAGGAAAAGAAAAAATAATTTATGTAAAAAGTGAATATTGTGTGTCAACTTGACTGGCCGCTGCGTACCCAGATTAAACCTTATTTCTGGGCATGTCTGAAGGTGTTTCAGGATGAGGTTAGCATTTGAATCCATAACTCAGTAAAACAGACTGTCCAACGTGGGTGGGCACCATCTGATCCCTTAAGGGCCTGATTAGAACAAAAGTGGAGAAAGGAAGAAGTCAACCCATTTTACTGCCTCACTTCTGAGCTGGGGCTTCTCACTTCTGAGCTGGGGCTTCTCATCTCATCTTCCCCTATCCTCAGACTGAGATGTATACCACTGGCTCCCTCGGTTCTCAGTCTGCAGACTGGGACTCAGACTGAATTACAGCACAAGCTTAACTGTGTCTCTAGCTTGCAGACAGCAGATCCTGGAACTTCAAAGCCTCTAAAATTGTAAGCCAATTCCTCACAATAAATATTCATTTTCATTTGTGTGTGTGAAAATATATATATATATATATATATATATATATATATATAATATATGGTCTGTGTGTGTGCATAAGTACATATATGTCAGTATGTGTGTGCACAGGTATGTGTGTGTGTGTATATATATATTTGATTCTTTATATTTGATTCTTTATCAAATATACTTGATTCTTTATCTCTAGAGAATCCTAATACATTGAAGGTCCACAAAAATTTACCTTTAGTCAATAGTGTTCTCATACCTACCTCTCTTTTTATCTGCAGAGACTTTTTCCCCCCAAGTGAGAAGCTGCGGGGAGGCAGAGAGACAGACTCCCGCATGCGCCTGACCAGGATCCACCCAGCATGCCCACTGGGGGTGATGCTCGGCCCCTCTGGGGCATTGCTCCGCTGCAACTGGAGCCATTCTAGTGCCTGAGGTAGAGGCCATGGAGCCATCCTCAGTGCCTGGGCCTACTTTGCTCCAATGAAGCCTTGGCTGCGGGAGGGGAAGAGAGAGATAGAGAGGAAGGAGAGGGGGAAGGGTGGAAAGGCAGATGGGTGCTTCTCCTGTGTGACCTGGCTGGGAACTGAACCCTGGACTTCCACAAGCCGAGCGATGCTCTACCACTGAGCCAACAGGCCAGGGCCTATCTGCAGAGATTTTTAAAGAAAAACCTGTATTACACCACCCCAACAGACTGATTTCAGTAAAGTGGAAACCAAGCAACTACATATTTTTTTAAATTGCACAGATTCTAATTTACACAATCATGACTGAGTATCTATGATTAGTGATCCTATTTGATGAAGACAACATATACAGTATAATAGCCACTCCTTTAGATAAAAATATTAAAACTTTACTAAATAAAATGGTGATTTAAGTTCCAAAGAATAAGGCTTAATAAAAATTAAACTTTCGCCTGACCAGGTGGTGATGCAGTGGATAGAGCATCGGACAGGGACACATAGAACCAAGGTTTGAAATCCCAAGGTAGCCCGTTTGAGTACAGGCTCATCCGGCTTGAGCACAGGCTCATCTGGCTTGAGTGTGGGCTCACCAGCTTGAATTCAGGGTTGTTAGTTTGAGCATGTGACCACAGACATGACCCGATGGTCGCTGGCTTGAGCCCAAGGTCGCTGGCTTGAACAAGGAGTCACTTGCTCTGCTGTAGTCCCCCAGTCAAGGCACATATGAGAAAGCAATCAATGAACAACTAAAATGCCACAGCAAAGAACTGATGGTTCTTATCTCTTTCCCTCCTGTCTGTCCCTATCTAGCCTCTGTCTCTCTACAAAAAAAGTTTAAAAAAGAAAAAAATTAAACTTTACTGGGTATCTTAAATTAATACTTGAATTAATACTTAAAAATAAATTATTGCTACTATATCAATATTTTGTATGGTTGGAAAAGGGTAGAGGAATTGTATATATCAAAATGTATGCTTTCGAAACTAGCACCTCTCAAATCCTTACAACATAATTTTAAAAATCATTTCCCTTGAACTGTGGAATGTGGTTTGCTATTCATGTATTTTAGGAATGATCTAGAAATTCATACTACTTGAAATAAAACAAAAAGTAATATAGAGTAGAACACAGATTCAGGAGCAATCCTTTCAGATTTTATCTACTCCGTCCTCTGATTCAAAATTAGTTTCTGCTAACCTAAATTATCTATGCTCTTTGCTTACTTGCAGAGAGGATCCAAAGAGATTAAAATGTACACACACACAAACATATAAGCCCAGGAGTGAAGAGTTTGAGAAAAAGTATATCAATAAATCTGGTTTAAAAAAGCTACTACAATTGAAGTACAATTTAACTGTCTTAACCTGAACCACCAAGCTAAAAAGGTGAGAAGTAATAAACTAATTCCAAAGTTCTTATGTAAATTCAAAGAACTCAGAATAGACAAAATAATCTTGGGGAAAAAAAGAAAAAAGATCAAGGACTTACAATGCCCAATTTCAGAACTTAGTACAAAGCCATAACAACAATACAGTGTAGAATCAATATGGTGTAGCATATGATAAACTATATAGATTAATGAAATAGAATGAAAAGCCTGGAAATCAACCCTCATATTTTCACTTAATTGATTTGCAACAAGGGTGCCTAGACAAATTGTGCTGAGACAATTGAATATTCACATGAAGAAGAATGATGATAGGTACTTACCCCATACCATAAAAAATATTAAATCAAAATGGGTCAAAGACATAAATATATAAACTAAAACTACAAAATTCTTAGAAGAAAAATTAGGTATCATCTTTGTGACCTTGGATTAGACAATGGTTTCTAGATATGACACCAACAGCAAAAGAAAGAAAAAGAAAACAAACAGGACTTCATAAAATATCAAAACATTTGTAATCAAGGACATCATTAAGCCAGTGATTTTCAAATGGTGTGTCACAAGAATTTTTCAAACATGCAATACCTGACTAGTTAGTGGCACTGACCTCTTTTCCTTTAGGTTGTCAAAAAATGTCAACAGTCAATACAACAATATTTGTCTGGTGTGAATAATCAAAATTATACCTATATTTTTGCCAGTGCCCCTGACTAGTCAGATATTGCAGGTTTCAAAAATTCTTGTGACACACCAGTTGAAAAGCACTGCATTACACTAATAATGATTTATCAGAAAGAGAAATCAAGAGAACAACCCTAGTTACAACTTCATCAAAAAGAATAAAATATTTAAGAATAAATTTAACCAAAGAGGAAAAAGCCGTGCACACTGAAAACTATGACATTGATGAATAAAAACATTGAAGACACAAATAAATTAAAAGACTTCTGTGCTCATGAATTGAAAGAACTAGTGTTAGTACAAATGCTGATACTACCCAAAGCAATTTACAGTCAGTGCAAACCTAATAAAAGTTCCATTGGTACTTTTAACAGAAATAGAACAAATTCCAAACTATGTGTGGAAGCACACAACCCTGAACAGCCAAAGCAATCTCAAGAAAAAAGGACAAAGCTGGAGGTATCTCATTCTTCCTAATTAGCAAACTATGATATGTTATGAAGTCATAGTAATAAAAACAGTACAATACTGGCATAAAGAGACACAAAGATCAATGTAACAGAATAGAGACTTCAGAAATAAACCCACACATGTATGGTTAATTAATTTACAACAAATGCACTAAGAGTATACAATGGAGGAAAAATACTCTCTTTAAGAAAGTGTTAAAAACTGGACAGCCACATGTAAATGAAACTGGACCACTACCTTACACCATACACAAAAATCAACTCAAAATGGATTCAAGACCTGAATATAACACCTGAAACCATAAAAATTCCTAGAAAAAAACATAGGGGGTAAACTGATATTGGTCTTAGTGGTGATTTTTTGTATTTGACACCAACAGCAAAGGTAGCATAAGAAAAACTAAACAAGTGAAAGTATATCACACAAAAAAACTGCTGTACAGCAAAGGAAACATCAACAAAATAAAGAGGCAACCTATGGAACAGAATAAAATAGAAATCATATACCTAAACAGGGGTTAATCTCCAAAAGATATAAAGAATTCATATAAATCAATAGTAAAAAAAAAGAACAATACAAGTATAAAATGGGCAGAGACTCTGATAAATATCTTTTCAAGACATACAAATGGTCAACAGGTTCATGAGAAGATACTCAACATCATTGATCATTAGAAAAATGTAAATCAGAACCACAATCAATGAGATATCAGCTCACACCTGTTAGAATGGCAAGTACCAAAAAGACAAGGCATAAGTGTTGGCAAGAACGTGAAGAAAAGAAAACACTTGTTCACTGTTCATGGCATATAAGTTGGTATAATGACTATGAAAAATCAATATGGAGTTTCCTTAAAAAGTTAAAAACAGAACCACCATTTAATCTCACAGTTCCACTTCTGGGTATGTACCTGAAGGAAATAAAAGCACTATCTTAAAAAGATATATGCACCCTAACATTCATGAAATTTATAACAGCCAAGACAAAGAACAACCTAAGTGTCCATCAAATGATGAATGAGGTTGTGACACATATACAATGTAATATTATTCACCAATAAAAATGACGGAAATTCTGCCATTCGTGACAACCTGAATGGACCTTGAAGAGATTATGCTAATTATAGTAAGTCAGACAGAAAGACAAGTACCGTATGATTTCACTTATATGTGGAATCGAAAAGACCCTAAACTCATAGATACAGAAAACTGAGGTGGTTGCCCAAATGGGCATAAGAAATCGGTGAAGATGTTCAAAGGTACTAACTTTCAGTTACAAAATACATAAGTAAGTCCTGGCGCTGTAATGTACAGCACAGTTACTATAGTTAACAAAACTGCGTGGTGCATATAAAGTTCCTAAGAGAATAGATCTTAAAAGTTCTCATCACAAGAAAAATTTATGACAATGGGTGGTAACAGATGTTAACTAAGTTACTATAATCATTTCATGATACATATATCACATCATTATGTTGTACACCTGAAACTAATATAATACATTGTTATGTGTCAATTATACCTCAATAAAATAGTAATAATAAATAACCTTTAGTGTCTATGAAGGTCCTACATATATATCATTACTAATTGCCAAAACAATCCTGAGAAGGTAATATTCTTGCTTTACAGAGGAATAAGGCTGAAAACCCTAAGGTTAAGTAATTTGCTTGGTAAATGGCTAATAATTCTTGGAACCAGGACTTTGAAATCAATTCTTATTCTAAAGTATAATCTCATTTCATCAGACCAGAGATGGTAAGTGGATTACAATTTTATGTCAAATCCTATTTACTGAGAAGTAAAGGCCAGGATTTATGCTGAAAAGTACCTTGACATTACTCTGAATCTCAGGAGCAAGAAATCTTACACAATCAATGATGATGCCATAAGTATAGAACAGAAAGGTAGGCCCATGCTTGACATTTTAAAACAGGATCACATGGCTTACAAGATTCAGTTACCTTTCCATAGCTTCAAATCTCATGCCCGTTAGTCGCTTGACTCTGTGACTGCCAGGGAACTGTCTTCTCAACTCCTGTAGACAAAACTAAAAACAAACTGGTAAAGAAGACTTGTAGTAATTATATTACCTAACTAAACAGGCTACAAGAAACAGCCTACATAAGTCTTCAATGTATCTTCCTAAATCATTTCATTAGTGTGATCTAATGACATGAAGTGAAATTAATCTAATGAATAATGGGTTAAAGGAGAACCCTGAAATTACAGTCAGAGAAACAATCAGTTCTCAGACATGAGTCACACTAGTAACTGAAAAACTGAGCAGAACGTGTGCCAACTAATAACTGTTCAACTACTACCATGTTACTCCTCCTTAAAAATGGCTTAAAAATGTGTCAGACCCCACTTAAATGCCTACAACAGTTTCCTGGTATCTTCTAACTATTCATAGGCTTTCTTTAGATAAAAATTAAGTTCTTTGGTAGTACTCTCAAGTCCCTAGCAACTACTACTAACACGTTGCTTGATTTTTCATAGTTGAAGTCATTACTAATCTTGTCAGTAGACACTTCCTGATTTGGGGTCATAAAATACAGACACCAAATCTATGAAATATCAATCTCCTTTAGGCAGATATCTAGAATTCACCAATTGACAAATTTAAAAAGTTAAATATTTATTGAGTACCTACTCTGTTCTCTGCAACATGAGAGATTATAAATCTTGGATGTGCTAGAAATGGTAAGGATTATAAAATGGTCTATTCTAGTGCTCCAAAGCATAAGTAACCAAATAAGTTTTAATATGATCTGGAGGTATAGCTTCAAAGTGTGTAGCTAAAATTTGCCCTGCTAAGAAAAATATTCAAGTTAGTCAAAACTGAAAATGATGTTCATTTATGTCTTTGACATAAAGCAAAATTCATAATACAAGGTCAATCAAACTGACTAGTAGACATTCTGAAACATTAAAAAATAAATAACGTTAGCCCTGGCCGGTTGGCTCAGTGGTAGAGCGTTGGCCCGGCGTGCAGGAGTCCCGAGTTCAATTCCCAGCCAGGGCACACAGGAGAGGCGCCCATCTGCTTCTCCACCCCTCCCCCTCTCCTTCCTCTCTGTCTCTCTCTTCCCCTCCCGCAGCCAAGGCTCCATTGGAGCAATGTTGGCCCGGGCACTGAGGATGGCTCCATGGCCTCTGCCTCAGCTCTAGAATGGTCCTAGTTGCAACAAAGCAATGGCCCAGATGGCAGAGCATCGCCCCCTGGTGGGTATGCGGGTGGATCCTGGTCGGGTGCCTGCGGGAGTCTGTCTGACTGCCCTCCCCATTTCCAACTTCAGAAAAATACAATAAATAAATAAATAAATGTTACCCAAAAATGCTATCTAATTTGATCTCCTGCTTTATCTGTATTATCTAATTTGACCTTCTAATTTATCAAATGGTTTTGGCTATTTAAAAAGTAAAACTTAAAATTTTCCCTCAAGAAATATGCAAAAAAGCTATGTGTCATAGGTTCTAAAGGTAATACAAAAAGATTGTATTTTCACCACTGGCAGCTCCACTAGAATTCCAACCTAATGTAAATTACCTTGGAAAGAATAATGCTAATTCAGATATGCATATGTTCCCCTGGTATTTCTATTTTCTGTTTCTGTATAATACTTACTGGCTTACATGATGAAGGAGTATGAAGTAGACTTAAGAATTCAGAATTATAGAAACAAAAGAACAGAGAGCTCTGTTTCCTGATTTACAAAATGAATATGATGATAATATTAAACACAAATCAAGAAATAATTGTGAAAATCAAATAAAGTATGATACAAAGCATTTAGCATTATACCTAGCAAATGAGTGTTCAAAATATAGCTATTATCATTCTTCCATTTTAAAAGCAGTATTAGTAATTTAAGTCATGCTCTGTACATGTTAGGACTTTCTAATACTTTAAGGTATGTAATTACAATACTGCAAAACAGTATATAACAACATATACTATGGAAGTCATTCAACAACCTAAAAGATAAAGTTGTTTTAAACTACCTGCTTCTTATAAAAAAACTCTATAATACAGCATAATTGACCCAGTAAGTGGATAACCTTTACCAATCAATTTACCCTCTTCAGTAAAAATGGGATACTAAGTGTCTATGTCTCAGGAGTATTTAAAAGATTTAAGAATATTACTGTGTTTCAAGTACCTAGTTAGTCCTACCTACTCATAAGAGTAGCTTTGACAACCAGCTATAGAAAACATTCTATATAAGCCATATACTAAGTCTTAACTGCTTATATATAGATATAATGCATGAAGTATATAAATGTAAAATAAAATATAATTTAAATACCTACCAATGCCAAGTCATCTCGACCATAGTCTAGGGCTGCAATCATCACCTGTTCATATATGATCCAAACTAGATACATATAGAGAGAAAAAAACTAAGTTTACTATAAAAATCTCCCAACAGAAATTAGATAATAAATTATTCTCATTTGATAATATAGAAAATAGTACTTTTAACTGAAAACTGATTTACTGTATTATATCAGCAATTAAAGAAAGCATCCTTATATGTTTCAGTATTGTAAAATATTTTAATATATAATCAAGTAAAAAAAATTCCAGTTATCTAATACCTTCACTGTTCTAAAGGGTTCTTGATGAAATACATTTTCACCAGACCAGGACTGAAGCCCTGTGGGATTTAAAACAAAAACGCCTATTTTTATAGCTTCAGTACTAACAAAAATTAGAAAGCCTTCTCAAAGTATCAGTCTTCCCGAGAATATTTTTAAAGTGACAAATCACAGTCAGACTGATTTAAACACCAGAAAAAATAACAAAAAAAAATTTTTTTAACTAAGAGCAGTAAACGAGTATGTGCTGAGCATAAGTATAAAAAATTTAAAAACTTACTGTCATCTCCAAGCTTCGAAGCATATTCATTAATTAATTCCTCTCCAACTTCCACAATTTGCTCACTATTTCTTGAGTTTTCTTCTCTCCATTTTCTCATTTTATCTCGCATTTCTGAAAACCAAAAGACTTATTATATATATTTGATCAATGTCAAAAAAATTCACAAAATGAAGTAAACTTTTTTGATACAGAAAATAAACTCACACTAACATAAAAGTTCATGTATGTCAAAATTCATAAACCAGAATATCAATTTAATAAGAAAAACAGATACTTTGGAAGACTGCAAATGCATTAAAACTACTTTTAAAAGAAATGAATGGCATAGATCCACTACAAAGATCCTCTATTCCTTTAAGCAACTGCATATCTTAACACTTTTTCAGGTTACCATTTTTTCAATGTTCAGAATTTGATAAAAGCGAGGAATTATTTTCTCAGACAAATTCACAAAAACAATATAAAGAAATCTCAAAATTTCAAAGTGCACCAGAAGTTGACCCACTGACTCAAGAATATAAAGTTTTCATAATCAGGGTATCATAATAGGCTATCAGCACAAAAAGGATATTCAAAAGGATATAACATCACATAAATGTATAAAGACATACAACTATGCCAAAAAACAAAGAGCAAAAAATCAGAACAAAGGACATCTTTTGATTATATGTACAGTAAGAAATAAAATGAATAATTTAAGGGCAAAAACACTAGCAAACAACACAGCCAAGAGAACAACTTTGCATACTGTAATACAATAGAAAACTCAAGTTTTAAAGAACATTTTGATAATAATAGAATGGGTTGGGGGAGAGTACCTAATCCAGTAAACAAAAGATCCCTCTTTTATAGTTAAGGCAGAATTAAATGTCCAATTCGCCAATCATATACATGCTTTCTTACTCCTATCTCTGAAAATCTTACATATTCATCTGAAGTACCACCTTCTTCTATAGACATAACTGTTGAACAGATGAATTAAATAAACAATACATTAGGCCCTTAGAGAATAAATATAAGAGAAGCACGTGGGATTTTCATTACTTTTGTATGCACTGAGTCCCTATAGTTCAAAGTCTAAAAAAGAAAACAGAAAATCATGCAAAGATCAAGAGACCCTAACTAAATTTATAAAAATGGTATTAGAAAATCATTACAATTAATCCCTTCTACCAAAACCCAGAAATCAGATTGACTCTCAATCTGCAGATGATATGATATAATCCTGAACTGAATGTTAAAGGTTGAAGAGGAATTCAGCAGATAAACAAAAATGCTCGTAGTTAGAATTAAAGAAACAGACTGGGATTAGGAGATGAGTAGGTAAAAAGTAAGATTAAGTTTCTAAAAGGCCTTGTATGTCATACCAAAGAAGGGGCTGCCTTTTGAAGATAATGATGAACTAAAAAAGGAAAGCAACATGACCAACTCTGCATGTCAGAAAATGGCCCAAGTTCTTCAACAGATACATTTTAAGGAAAACAAAGAGACAGAATGGGAACTTAAAGGTCAAGAGACTTTTAAGATATATCAAACTTCATAAAAATCGGCAAGACTAAAGTATAATATTTATAGATACGCGAGGAGGTATTTACTAGAAGTCAGGCTAATGGCTATGATGAGGGAAGAGGGCCTTGCTGGGATGGGGCACACAAAGAACTTCTGGGAGGGCTAGCAAAGGTCTGTTTCTTCACCTGGGTAGTGGTATTGAGGGTGTTCATTTTGTAATAGTAAATTTGTTTTGTATAATTCTTTCTGTTTATTTTACAATAAAAAGATATTTAGAGCGAAAGAGGAAAGGGCAGAGAAGGGGGAGAACAGAAGGCAAAAGAGTGAGGGCGGCAGGAGGGAGATGGAGAGAGAAAGAAGGCCATTAAGCCCTTTAAAATACAGACGGAAGAAAATCGTTTGTCATTTACCAAATTAAATACTGGGAGGTTCAAAAAATAAGTTGAGTAGCAATATAATTTCATTGAAACTCTGACACAGAAGTTTATTAACTTAACAGTTTAAAAATACAGAGCTTATTATTTGCTGGAAATGATCTCAAATCTCTCATAAAACTACTACAGTATAATATTTTGTACTCTGAAAATCAACCAAAATCATCAGGGAGATATATTTCCTGTGCCTGCTTAAAAACACATGATTGTTGACATGAAGATCCCAAGGAATCAAGTTAGACTGCAAAAGTATTAGTAAATACAAATGCTTTTCAGACCATGACAGCTTAACACACACACACACACACACACACACACACACACACAAAACATTCATCTACAAGCTTTATCCCATTAAGTAACTCATCAAATTATGTAGCATGCATAAAGTTTTTACTAAAAGAATGCAATGGCAACATTTACTCTTAATCACTGATATAAAACTAATATTGGAAAAAAACAAAGTCTACTTAGGAAACAGAAATCGAAAACAGTGCTATTGTATTTAAATCCAATAATCAAATATGACTAAAAATATTCCTTTAAACATAAAGTTAACAAGCCTGGCCAGGCAGTAGTGCAGTAGATAGTAGTGGCCTGGGATGCAGAAGACCTAGATTTGAAACCCTGAGGTCCCTAGCCTGAGTGCGGGCTCACCAACTTGAGCTCAGAATCTCAGACAGGACCCTATGGCCACTGGCTTGAGTCTAAGGTCGCTGGCTCAGCTAGAACCCCCGCCCCCCCCCCTCCACCGCCCGTCAAGGCACATATGACAAAACGTCAAAGAGCAACTAAGGTGCCGCCATAAAGAATCAATGCTTCTCATCTCTCTCCCCTCCTTTCTGTCTGTCCCTCCCTCCCTCTCTCTCTCTCTAAAGCTATTGTCTTTATCTAATCCATATCTCATACACAGTTAAGGTTACTACCCACAGAATACTTCTGACACCAAATGTATTAGGGGGTGTTTTCCCCACACCGACCAATTCTACAACTCTATAAACACCAACTTGTTGTCCATTAATTCGATTCAATTTCGGCACCAACTACAGGGAGTTAGCATAAAACCCCATAGGTAAAGGGCTCAGTCCCACCAGACTGTCCATACTTTACAAATTTATCACAAATTAGGGCCATCTCTACTTCTAACCAATTGACTATAAAGTCCAGGTTCCTACAACCTCCTTATCAGGTTCTACATCTGCTAGAACGGCTCACAGAACTCCGGAAAGGGATTTCCTTACTCCTGTTTATTATAAAGGATACAACTTAGAAACAGCCCAATGGCAGTGGGGAGCAGAGGCACTTCCATGCCTTCTTTGAGCATGTCACTCTCCCAGCACCTTGATGTGTTCACCAACCTGGAAGCTCTCCAACTCCTAGAGTTTGGATTTTATAAGGGTTTCTTTCTGTAGGAATGAGTGAATCACTGTTGATTAACCCTATCTTCAGACCCTCTCCACTCCCAAGAGGTCAAAAGCAGGCTGAAAGTTCAAACCCTTCATCAGGTGTTGGTCTTTCTGGTGACCCACCACCATCTTAAAGCTAGACAGCCACCAGTGATCTCCATAGTGTACAAAAAGACACAGTTATCACTTTAGAAATTCTAATGGTCTTAGAGACTCTTGTATCAGGAACCCAGAACTGAGATAAAATATTGCCACAAAAAATATTCCTATCAACCTTACCACTCAGGAAATTACAAGGATTTAGGAGCTCTGTACCAGGAACCGGGGATGAACACCAACTAGATATTCTTTATTATATCACAACACAACATATAGTTATCTTTGGATCTACATCTTTGGTTTTTCAGAATTTTTTCAAACCATATCCCCATACCATGGGTCCACATTCTCTTTCAACCTGGCAGATTATTTCAAAAGGGAAAGAAGAGCCTCGGGAATATAAATTACTGTGTTGCAGATCCGTTCAATACTCTCTCTCTTGCCCATATCCTGACACCCAAACTAAGGAAAGCTAGCCCACATGAATTAATAAAATGTACCATTTGACTTCAAGAATTATCATTTAATCTTTTAAATGGGAATTCTCTGCAATGCTCGTTAAGCAGAATTCTTGCCTATAAACTAGAAAATAAAAAAGAAAAACTGATTCTCATTTTTTACAAAATATCTCATTTATCAACAGTCTTCAATTTTCCATCAGTCTTATTCTATTTATTCATAATCGAAGTACTGTACTGAAATAACTTGCTAGGCCCAAGATAGAGCCACTCAGCCCAAGGTGCCATGTCAGCAATCTGAAATTTAGTTTTTATGTCTCTATAAATGCTCCACTTGACAGAAATGCAGTATATCCATATAACCAATTCTCCAAAACCAAGCCAACCCTGGGCCTTCTTCCTACTCCCATAAAGGTTGACAATGTGGCCCAGCCAATCAGATATTTTTTCTATTTGTATCCTCTTTGTTCTTTATTCTTTTATTTTTTTAATTTTTATTTATTTTAATGAGAAAGGAAGGAAGAGAGAGAAAGAGAGACAGGTACATTGATCAGTTCCTATATGTGCCCTGATCGAGGGTCGAACCTGCAATGCCTGTGCTTTGGAACAACACTCTAACTAACTGAGCTATCTGGCAAGGGCTCTTTATTCTATAAAAGCTTCTTGGCCCTGGCTGATCATCTCAGGAGTTAGAGCGCCATCCCAAATTAACAAAGTTGCTGGTTCGATCTGGTCAGGGCACACACAGGAAGCAACCAGTGCAAGACTGAGTGAAGCAACAAATAAATGCTTCTTGCTTCCTTCCTCTCTCTGTCTCTCTAGAAATCAATCAGTAAATAAAAAAGTAAGCCCTGGCTAGATAGCTTGGTTGGTTGAAACGTCATCCTGACGCACAGAGGTTGCCGGTTCAATCCCCGGTCAGGGCATATACAGGAATAAATAGCTCGATGTTCCTGTCTGTCTCTCTCTCTCCCCGACTCTCTAAATAAAAATAATTAATTAAAAAAATGAAAAAGCTTACTGCCTCCTACCCCATTTTGAAGTTCTCTTAAAGGAGACTACCTCATCAAGTATTAAATAAAGTTTGTATCACCTCTATTGTCTTCTTTAATCATGTTTTAACACTGTATTACTTAAGAACCTCTGATTTGTAAAACATTTCCCTTTCATCTATTGATACATCCACTTCTATTTAGTCATTCAAAAATGTAATGACAGATTATTTCTAAAACATATGCTAGAAATATAAAGATGAAAAAAGAATTATCCCTTGTGCCTGAGAATCTGACAAACTAACAGAAAAACTGTAAACAAATGCAAAATAATGTAATAAAAGTTAAGACAGTAGTATGCTCAGAGCACAGAAATAAAGGTGAAAAAAAGATTAATTTCACCTGGAAGGGAAAAGGGGTTAAAGAAGACATCTGTGATAATGAATTAAGCCCTCAGGGTCAAAGGGGATTTGTTAAATGAAGTTTAAAGCAAAGGCACATAAGGCATGGGAAGGATTAAAATATCTAATGTGCTCAGGAATTGGGAAATTGTCCGACCCACCTAGATTAGGGGGAGGGGGAAAAGGCTGGCAAATCAGCTCCTGCAGGCCATTGCCAAATGGAGGTAAGGTAAACTCTTCACTGATGTTACCCCAAAAAAGGGTGGGGGAAACACAACTCTCTGTCCAAGGCACTCCCAGGGACCTTAATAAAAACATGAAGAAGCACCCATAAGAAAAGGGGAAAATTAGAAAAGTACCAATATTTTTTTAAAGACTAAATGGGGAAACACCCAAATATTTCTCTATTTTTGATAAATGCTCTAAATTTTAAAAACAAAATGAAATGGAGAATATATGTATTTCAAGGTATTTTTAAAATAAGGCATAAAATAAAAATATCTATATTTTTATCTTTCAAAAATATTTTTAAAGTGCCACATACACTTCAATTTTGCCTTACAATCCCTTTCCTTACCAAATAGTTTTCCTTTGTTTCAAATCCTAAGTTTTACATTTTTATCTTCTTTCTTCAGTTTTCTCTTCTATCCATCTAATGCAGTAGTATGCAGTCAAGAGGAGAGATGCAAAACTCAAACCTCGAGTTCAAATTCAAGCTCTGCCACTCTCCAGTTGTGTGGTTAGGTGAGTTCATCACAGCGCACTTGAATGTTCTCATATAAAAGTGGAAGTGAAAAGAACACCTATGTCACACTGTTGTGCGATGAGCACTGAGTTAATTTATGTGTGCAGAACGGTGCCTGATACAGTACGTGCTCAAAAGTCTTAGCTGTTGTTAATAATCTACCTTCTACTTCCTTCTCTATTCTCATACCCTGTGTTAATTCTCTGGTTTCTGAACCAAGAGGGTTTGACGCTTCTACCCAAGCCAATGAATGGTACATCCTATAACACCAATCACTATTTATCTTTCCTTAATCCCTCCAGCTCTGGCTTTGCTTTTCATATTTCATTGAGGGAAAGGTATAAGAAGCATGGGACAATAAACTACAGCCCCAGGGCCAAATTTTGCAGCCTCCTCTTTTGTACATAAAAGTTTTATCAAAACACCAGTATCCTGCCTGACCTGTGGTGGCGCAGTGGGATAAAGCATCGACCTGGAACACTGAGGTTGCCGGTTCGAAACCTTGGGTTTGCAAGGTCAAGGCACATATGGGAGTTGATGCTTCCTGCTCCTCCCTTTTCTCACTTTCTCTCTCTTCTCCCCCTCTCTAAAAATCAATAAATAAAAAATAAATAAAAAAATAGAAAAATACCCCTCCCAAAAAAACACCAGTATCCTAAAAAACAAAAATTAAAAAAGCAAACAAAAGCCACAGGTACCCTTATTCATTTAGCTATAATCTATGGCTGTTTTTGTGATACAATGGCAGAGCTGAATAGTTAAGACAAACTATGTCAAAAAAGCCAAAAATACTTTCTGGACCTTTAAAGAAAAATTTGCCAATTTCTGAATTAGAGCATGAGGTGGCATAAAGGACATAGGTTTAAATTCTAATGTTGCCACTTACCAGTACGGTGATCTTGGACCCAACACTTAACATTTATAACCTCAGCTAGACAATATAAAAGATCACAGCCTACTAGATCTGTGATGAAAGTTTGGATATAATGCAAAACCTAGACGCTAGGGTGTTGTTTGGCCAGTACATGTATTTTGTTTTTACTTTTCTTCTTTTGGGGGGCAGGGGATGGGAGGGAGTAGCTACTTTTAATCTGATTGATTATTTTTAGGTAGAGCATGGACTCAAATGTTATTCATAAGCATCACTATCACCTTGACCCAATTTCACACATTACCCCCATCTGCTTGGCACATGAATTTAGGACTCCTACTAATTTATGTTAAAGCACTTTGTAAAATGTGCTACAAAAATTTTAATTATCAGCCCTGGCCAGCTGGTTCAATGGTAGAACACCGGCCCAGTGTATACCATAGATGTCCCAGGTTTGATTCCCAGGAAGGGCAAACAGGAGAAGCGACCCTCTGCTTCTCTACCCGCCCCCTCCTCTCTCCTCCTCTCCTGCAGCCATGGCTTGATTGGTTTGAGCGTATCAGCCGCAAGCACTGAGAATGGCTCCAAGGAGCATCCACTCAGGTGCTAAAAATAGCTCGGTTGTGAGAATCGGTCCCAGACAGGGGTTGCTGAGTGAATCCTGGTTGGGGTGCATGTGGGACTCTCTATCTCCCCTCTTCTTACTTGAAAAAGAAAAAATTTTTTTTTAATTATCTTCAAGAAAAATTTCTGATAATTGCTTCTGCCTCTGATAATAAAGGCTCTTCCCTCACTCTTTCCTCAAAGGTGGCTTAAAACTTTTTGTTTTACTCTAAACCAGGGGTCTCAAACTCAACTCAGCATGTGGGCCGCAGAGCAAGATCACAGCCGTTTGTTCGGCGGGCCGCACTAGGTCTACAAAAGGCAACTGTTACGCAACACTTTTCTCACTGCAGTTGAAAAAAAAAAAATCAGTACAACAAGCACAATCGTACATGCAGTTTACTCAGTGTCACAAAACGACCAGAAACTATAGTTCACATCACAACTGCTGTTAACTAAGCTAATATCTAGCTAGGATGCTAGAGAAATGAAAAATACAAGTAGGCCCCTAGGCTTACTTTATTTTATCCAAAATATTTTGAACTTCGTGGATTAGTCTGCAGGCCGTACAAAATTGTTCGGCGGGCCGCATGCGGCCCGTGGGCCGCGAGTTTGAGACCCCTGCTCTAAACCCTCCAAAAAAAAGCATTAGTGTCAAAGCCAACGGCATGTTTGTATTATATACTGTGTATGTAAGCAGCTCATTATTTGCTTACATATTTTATTAACAACTACACAAGCTTTTGGGAATGAACTAAAGGTCAAAGGTAAACAGATTAGCTATGATTACAGGGGGTCCTTGGGTTACAAACAATCTCCACATAATGATGTTTCGAGTTTATGACACTCACTCCCATAAAAGCTTAAAACACTTGAGACGTGTTTCAACTGTTATGGATGCCTTGCAATGCTATAGGCAGATTTTGGGAGAGAAGTCGTCAACCGTCCAGACTAACTTGGAACAATTCTTTAAGAAGATTGAGGCCAGCAACAGATCCTGTCCCCTCTACATCAGCTGCTTCTCGAGATGAAACACCTGTAGTACAGGTAGAATCATCTCCAGCATCTCCTGCATGTTCCTTAGGCAATCCTGATTCACCTGACCCAGTATCTCCAGCACCTTCTGCAGGTTCTCCTGTCTCTCCAGCTTCCTCCTCCGAGTAGGTCACTCTCTCCCACCTTGCAATGCCCCTTCCAGTGTGCAAGCCAACCACAGGGATAAAGGTAAGGATTTTTTTACACTTATACTTTGTCATTTTTTCTGTTACTAGAGTACACTGTACAGTACAGTATATTTATGTCCTTTTACTTTTTATGTGGCTTAGTTGTATTTTTATGTTCTAGTCTAGATTATGATTTTACAACTGTGTTCGGACAGGCAAGTGACTTAGGCTAAGGTGTGTTTCACTTTATACCAAAATTCGGGTTACATCATTGCTGCAGGAATGGAGCTGAACTGTAACCCAAGGACCCCCTGTATTCTGATTATTCCTTTCATGAGGCATTGTGGTGAGACCGAGGCCACTAAAAGTTGAAAAACATGTCTGCTGCTTACTTGATTTCTTCACTCCAGAACTCCTTTCTCAAATCCTATACTTTCCCCACTTCACTTTATTCTATCAATATATACTGAAATACCATTTCAAGATTTGTTTACAGGAAATTTTAAAAGATGAGATAAAAGATAAATTTTAAATTATTCATAGTCCCACAAATTTATTTAGTTGACTTCTTGACTTCAGGATATTGAAAATAGCCATTCTGAAAGAAAAGGCCATTTGATTTGAAAAAAGGATTAATTTATTTTAATGCACATTTGCAAACTGTGCATTGCAAACCATTAGTGAGGTTTAAAATCAATTTAGTGGTCTTCTTCCAGCATTTTGAGGGGAAAAAATTAAACAATAAAAAGAATGCATTACTCATACTAAGAATAAGTATTTTCTAAATGAAACTTTGGTTTCAGTTTACCCACACTAAAACATTTATATGGATATAACAAACTATAGAAATGATCCCTGAAAGTATAGTCTTTTTATATGGATATATATGAGTAAACCTAATTAAAAATGAATTAATCTGCAAAGGGTACTTCTTAGTGTTGATTGGGGAAAACAACTGCTTTAGGAAAGATACATACTTTTTAAAGGCCTTACTGCTAAGAATGTCCTTAACACACAGTCACAAACATTATTATATAAAAATACAACAGCTGGCCCTGGCCGGTTGGCTCAGTGGTAGAGCATCATCCTGGCATGCAGGAGTCCTGGGTTCGATTCCCAGCTGGGCACACAGGAGAAGCGCCCATCTGTTTCTCCACCCCTCCCCCTCTCCTTCCTCTCTGTCTCTCTCTTCCCCTCCTGCAGCCAAGGCTCCATTGGAGCAAAGTTGGCCCGGGCACTGAGGATGGCTCCATGGCTTCTGCCTCAGGCGCTAGAATGGCTCTGGTTGTAACAGAGCAACGGCCCAGATGGGCAGAGCATCGCCCCCTGGTGGGCGTGCCGGGTGGATCCCAGTCGGGCACATGCGGGAATCTGTCTGATTGCCTCCCCGTTTCCAACTTCAGAAAAATACAAAAAAAAAAACAAAACAAAATACAACAGCTGAACACAAAACAATAAACATGGTTTATGTATGAAAATACAGCTTTTGCAAACTAAGCAGCATTTCATCTGTAACACTTATATAGTAGGTTCTGTCACACTCCAGATATTCCTAGAAATACAATGTAAAATTATTTGTCACATATAGGGTTGGATAAAAGTAGGTTCACAGTTTGTACTGAAAATAATACAGTAATAATACAAGAATAAACTCTGTGTTCATGTACTCAAACCACCCTGTATCAATCGGTTCAGAAATGCCTTAAATATATTCATCTAAAAATTAATAAAGCTAAAAGTATTTCTTGAAGAAAACATATTTCACCTTTGATAAACTATTACCTCAAACGTACATCAGAAAACCAATCACCTTTTCCTGGCAACTGTGGCTTCCCTTCCCAGGGCTTACATTTCTGTTAATGCCACTTTAGTACTGTTTCTGATTCCCCCTTCAGTATCTAACTCCCATGATTCTTTGTACTATCTTTATTTTTATTTTTTTTTGTATTTTTCTGAAGCTGGAAACGGGGAGAGACAGTCAGACAGACTCCCGCATGCGCCCGATGGGGATCCACCCGGCACGCCACCAGGGGCGACTGCTCTGCCCCTCTGGGGCGTCGCTCTGCCGCGACCAGAGCCACTCTAGCGCCTGGGGCAGAGGCCAAGGAGCCATCCCCAGCGCCCGGGCCATCTCTGCTCCAATGGAGCCTTGGCTGCGGGAGGGGAAGAGAGATACAGAGAGGAAGGAGGGGGTGGGGGTGGAGAAGCAAATGGGCGCTTCTCCTGTGTGCCCTGGCCGGGAATCAAACCGGGGTCCCCCACACGCCAGGCCAACGCTCTACCACTGAGCCAACCGGCCAGGGCTCCCGTGATTCTTTGAAATATTTCTAAGGTTAATACCTCCTACTCTACTTCCATTGCTACTGCTCAAGCCCAGACTTATCATCTCAGGCTAAAATGGCTAAGATAACTTCCAAACTAGTCTCTCTCTCTACCTAAACTGAATCTGCAGATCACTACCAGATACTGTACATATTTTAGAAAAATTTACTTCATTAAGCAATTCAAGTTTTTAAGAAACCCAATGGTCCTGTTAACTTTCGTGCTGTACAGTGTGATGACTGACCAGACCCTGTGGAGTTACTCATCACTGAACTAATACTTACGAATTGCCTGCCACGTGCCAAGCCTGATCTGGGCATTGGGGATAAAGTAAGAAACAAAGTTCTGGTACTCACAGTGTTTACATTCTAGTAGGACAGAAAGATGACAAACCACATAATATTCAATAGTGATAATTACTATGAAGGAAATGGAAAGGTTATGTGATAATATCAGGGGGTGGGAGAAGGAAGACCCTTTGGAAAGCATGGTTAGAGAAGGCCTCTCTGAGGAAGTACTTTTTAAGCTGAGGGAAAAATACAAGGAGTCAGCCATAAATAGAGAATGTAAGTTCTTGAGACAGAAAAAGGTTGGCATGTTCCAAGAATAACAGAATGGCAGCCTGGGTAGACAAACTTAACTAGTTAATAAATGCGTCAAGGAAAGCAGAAGAGCCGCTCCAATCACGGCACTCCCTATTAGTGAGTTGTGGGATCTTGGACAAGCTGCTTCACTTCTCTGGTCTGCTTCTTCATCTATAAATTGGGAATAAACTCAATCTCACAGGATGTGTCAGAATTAAATGAGATTATACAAAATATACAGTAAGCCATTTTCATCATTATTAGTGCTATTACTACAGATAGTATTGATTGGATCAAAGTTCATAAATATACTAGCGTTCATTTAATGAGCAAACAGGCCTTTACTGAGAGCTCGTTTTCTGACTCTAAACACTATGCTGGTCAATGGAAGGACTGAGAAGATCTGTGTGTGTAAAGAATGTAAATAAGTACTATAATTAAAATATGATGGGTGAGATTCATAAGATTCGATAAAAACTCTCACCATCCTCCAGTTAGAATCAAAGAATTTCATTCTGTAAAATATACTAATGATGCTCACAGCGTCTTAGAAGTTCTTGACTAAAAAGCCTCACCACCTGGCCTCTGGTTGTTTCCATCAGTTGTTATACATATTAAAAAACTCAGCTGTGTTGGTAGGCAAACAAGTTCATGCCAGTTTAACAATGTAATTATGTAGTGTAATTTATTATTACTTAGGCCAAAGAAAACTTGAATGCAAAAAGGCAGACTTATTTCTATGAAGCAAAGCTAGATGCTCTGAAAAGATTCCATTAGGGTAAATGGCTTGGAAAAACTTGCTATCATATTAGGTAAGGTGACTTACTTTAAAATATAATGAGGAACATAATAAATTTCTAAAAGACAAAAGTCTTTATGATTTTGTTCTATAGTAAAGAAAGCAAAACAAAATGTTTTATTAAAGATAACAAGGAATTTCATAAGAGATTCCCTATCAAAGAAATGGCCGTGCCCACCTTACATCAACATGAATACTTAAAATTTTAAGTTTAATAAAAGTAGTTATTAATTATATTTTTTAATAGGAAAGTGGCTCCCAACTATCTACAAAATAAAGTCCAATTGCCTTACGCTAGCATTCAGGGCACCAACCTACCTTTCTAGCTTTTATCTTGTAAAAATGACCTTCACAAATCCTATCTTTAGTAGTGAAATCTCAAGGGATGTTTGTTCTATGAGAGCTGGGACCCTGCATGTAACCTCAGAAACCAGAACAGTGCCCTGCAAAGTAGTCAAATATATATTTAATTGACATGTTATTTAGCGTATAGGCTAAATCAAGCTAGGCAGCATTGAGATTGCCCAAGGAAGACATTTACTTTTAGATCTCTTTTAAAGTTAATGAGACCTTTGAGTCATCTTTTCCCAAAAATAAGTACCTGTTTATACATACATTCAATTTTGCATCTAATTTCAGGGAATTCACAAACCACTAACATCTATGCCGACATCAGTAAGGAGCCTATTTATCTCAAATTTAGTAACCCCCAATAATAAATTAAGAAGGGAGCTAAAGAGAGCAGCACTGGAGACAACAGACATTAAAAAGCAAATAGATGTAGAGAACTAAGAAAAGAGAAGGTCTGAGAAGATGGGAACCTAAATGTTACTAAGAAAGCAAGGAGAGAATCTTTCAGAGGGATGATCTGCAACAACACATGTGGTACAGATGTTCGAGACACAAGCGTATATTAGACCTGCATCAGGTCTCCCTAGAAACCTTACTGGAGTGATAAAGCACAAAAACCAATGTGGTAGTATGAAGGACTGAATAAAAATAGAGGAAGTTGAGAGAGCATGAACAACTAAAATCCCTTAATTTTTAGTTTTTTCCACAAATACTCATTTAGTGCCTACTATATGCCAGGCATTGTGCTAGGCATCCTACTCATATTCTGCCCAAATACTCTAAAGAAACCTGACTATACCCTCCTTGTAACTCTCTCTCACCTCCAAATCCCTAAGTAATAATTCTTCAAATAAAACTCAGTAACTTTCAACTGTTTGAATAAATGAACCATATGTTCTACTTTTTTCTGTGGAACAGAATAGAGACTAAGAAAATGTTAAACATACTATATAGGTCTTTTGTAATCCTATCACAAGAATTACAATACTCTCTGAACTAACCATTTCTACGACTTGAATTCATGACACTATTCAATGGAATTCTTAAGGAAACAGGTTCAACTGACACTTCATCCTAAAAATTTAATATAAACAAAAAGCTATCCCTCAAAGTCCTCCCATCACCCTTTTACATTTTAAAAATCTATTACTGTTATGTTTCTGAAAGAAAAATCTAAACTACCCTTTCTTAAAAGCCCCCTACAATAGAATCTGGAAAGGTCTAAACCCTAAACAGTCTATCTAAGATACTAAATAAATTATTCCAACACCAGAAAAATTAGTGTTTTTTTGTAACAGTTGTTAACATTTATTATTAATCCAATTAATAATTCATTTAGTCAATAAATAATTACCAATATTCTCTCATATGTCAGGCTCTAGGAAAAGAAGCCTGGTCCCTCCCTTCATTCAGTTAAATTTTACACTATCTCAGAGTAAATGTATTATTGTGTTTCATTTTGCAAATCACAACTGGGTGCGTGCCTCACCAGTATGAAAACATGCAGTTAAAGGAGCAGGGGTAGGTTGTGCTGCTTGTTTTTCTTTAACTTTTTAAAATCTTGGTAAGAGGAATGGGGAAGGGCTGTGGGATAGTCAAGGAAAGCTCTCTGCAATACATAACCCTTGAGGGGGATTTTGAGAAATGATAATGTATAATGGGGGCAAGAGCAGGGCAATGACAGAACACCACTCTTGATGGAAAGGACAGCAGGTGCCCAGCCCTCACACAAGAGGAGCATGGCACATTTAGGGAATTCAACAAAAGCCAACACCGCCACCGCAGACTCAGAGGGAGAACAGCTTCCGACAAAGCTAGAGACAGGTAGGAGCCAGATCATCTTTTTATAGTTTAAAAGCACTCAAACAGGTTTTCTCTTTTGTTCCTCAACAACCTTGTGAAGTACTTATTATTTATCATTCTAAACCGAATTAAATCAACCCCTTTTAGAATGCCCATAGGGTACTCCAAATTATTACTTAGAGTTATATCACCTTGTCTGGTAGTACACACCTACTCATTCCTTAAGATTATGTACCTGACATTATCACCTAAGAAATCTATACTTAACATATCTTCCAATTAGCACTTTCTTAAAATAAAAAGCATGATATATTAAAAACATATTTTAAAAGCATTAAAAATAACAGCCATATATATCCACCATCCAGCTTAAGAAATATATCCTACAAACTTTTCAAAACTACGTATTGACCGGTTTGTCTTCCCCATTAGACTGTGAACCTCATGAAAGTAGGGACTGTGTGGTACTTAACTTCATACATCAAAGATCTAGCACTCAACACTTATTACTTTTGTTTAATATAATGGAATTCTCCAATACAGGTAGAAACAATGAGGTTCACAGTGTTAATAAACGTTAATAATAAACCATTGAATTTAAGTATAGAGAAATTTTACCTTTTCCCATATATGTCTGCATCTTTGTGATACTGGATTTACTCATCATGAGTCAATGTAACTTTAAGTACACATGTTATTAGGCCATTGTTTAACCATTGGAAGAAGACATTCCTTGAACACATAAGGTACTGAAGTGTAATGTTAAATACTGAGAAGTTAAATTTCAATCACAGAAATTTCACGCGTGAGAGAAACTCAAGGCTCTTCTCTCAAGCATGTCTTCTGCTCAAGTTCTTGAAAAGGAAAAAAATCTAAAAATAAAAATAAAAAAGGAAAAAATCTGTTGCAGGAATGGTCCAAGTTTGACAGCTTCCAGATTTTGATTGTGTAAGGAACACAATCCGCCTTACATTAAACTAGGATGGGGGAAGAAGTCCATCACACTGGAGCACATGCCCAAGACGAGTTCGTTCCCCCTTCAGAAAAGGAATTCCGGGTAGATAGTAAAAAAGGAAGTTGCGTTGTGTGTGTAAATGTGTTTTGAGATAGGGGACGAGGAGTCATTAAAAAGGAAGAAATCAGAAACAGCTCTCATGAGGGAACGAAACGCGGTAGGCAGAATACGATTTGTTCATGGATCTGGGGCCAGAATTATAACCCTTACAACACAGCACTTAATAAAAAGGCCTTCCAGGGCCGCTGCAAAGAAGCGTCAGCAGGACCCTATCCCGCCTCCTCCGCGATGCCCAGCAGCCCCAGGTCCCTCCCGCCTCATGATGGAAGCTGCTCAGGGCCCCTGGATCGGCGCGGAGGTAGGGCCGTCTATCCACGACCACAAGCGGCAGGTAACGCCGCAGACCCGGGTGGGTGGCCGCGCTAAGGAATAGCACAGCCTCCACCTCCACGTCAACTCAACCATTCCGTGTTAGCGCCAGGGCGGAAGAGAGACCGGACAACCCAGCTTTCCGAGGGAAGGGGGTGTCCCTCACCGCTTCCCAAAACTTTTGGTCTTTCTGCGCCCGCCCCGTCCGCAGTTACCTTCCCAAGTGACATCGTAAAGCTCTGAGACCTTCGCCATCTTCTGAGAACCTAGAGGCAGCTGGGTGAGAGGGCGGGGAGACACAGTCACGTGACCTGGGACCCGGCGGTAGCAAATTACGACATCGCTTCTCATTGGTAGAGAGAGCGGAGGAGGCGGGACCCGCCGCGCACGTGCGTGTGGCTTTGCGGAGGGGCTCTCGGACCAGGGGGCGGAGCGAGCTGAGCGGCGCGGGGCGTGCCGGGACGCGGAGGTGGCCTGGGCTGTGCGACTGGGATAGAACTTGCTTGGGTTGAGGTGTTTGTATTACCGTGGAGTTTTAACAAATCTGGGGTTTTAATGAGTACGCTCTCGGTTTTTTCCTTTTCTCTACGTAAGTGCATTCGTTCTCTTTCCACTCCCTGGTAAGGTCCTTGTTCTCGTCATGGCCTGCTGCAGCGAATGTTCCGCTGGAATCCCACATTTGTCCCCAACTTTCCTCCTTCCTCAGTGGTATTCGCTCTCCGTTTCCTTTCTAATGCTCGAGTAAACTGATATACTCCAAATTTTTCGTTAAGTCTCTGAGGCACTAAGCGAGATTCAGCCTTGGCGCATTATGTACCTGTGGCCGAGGGATTCTTTTTTTCCCCCCTTAAGTGGGAAGCGGGGAGGCAGATAGACTCCCTCATGCGCCTGGACTGGACCAGGAGCATCCTATGGGGCGATGCTGTGCCCATCTGGGCTCTGGGCTACTGGCTATTTTAGCGCCTGAGGCGAGGCCCAGGAGCCATCCTCAGCACCCTGGGTGGAGTTGCTCCAACAGAGCCTTGGCTGTGGGGGGGGGGGCACGGAGAAGCAGATGGTCGTTTCTCCTGTCTTCCCTGACCAGAATCAAACCCAAGACATCTACAGATCCGAAGATGGTCTACCACGGAACCGACTGGCCAGGGCCCAAGGGATTCTTTATGTCACATTCATGTCTTTGCACCAACCCATGCCCTTAGTTAAGGCTCCCCAGGATTAAGTCTGCCTGCCACTAGATTTGAAACTCCGTAAGAACAACAAAGACAGCAGTGCCTATAAACAAATGAATAAAAGAAGTACTACGTAAATATACAAATGAGGCCATCACAGCCCCTACACTTCCTTCCTCCTTCCTCAGAACCTCACCAGGGAGCCTCCTTCCCCACCCTTTCCCACCTGGCTAATTGTTGTCAGGACTAGGAGAAATGTCTAAAGTGGAATCCAAAAATTGGAAGGTCATAGCATATATTTAGTATTTGAAGTAATGCGAACATGAAATTATAAAAAGGGGAATGTGTAAAATGAGTAAAGAAGACTAAAAATTCCTCTGTAACAGTCATAGTTAAGAGTTACTGAAAAGAGGCAATCAACATAAGAGAAAGAAGAAAAATTCTTTCCACAAGCTGTCATGGCACCAGCCACAGAGGAGATGGAGATACATAAGGATATGAAAGAATCGTGAATTTATGAACTCAGATTTGATTCTGAATGAATGTCATTCTCTCCAGACTAAGCAGACATTTGAAAAAAAAATTTTTAATTAAAAATAGTCAACTCGCCTGACTAGGCGGTGGCACAGTGGATAGAGCGTCGGACTGGGTGGAATGCGGAGGACCCAGGTTCGAGACCCCGAGGTCACCAGTTTGAGTGCAGGCTCATCTGGTTTGAGCAAAAGCTCACCAGCATTGACCCAAGGTCGCTGGCTCGAGCAAGGGGTCACTTGGTCTGCTGAAGGCCCACGGTCAAGACACATATGAGAAAGCAATCAATGAACAACTAAGGTGTCACAACGAAAAACTGATGATTGATGCTTCTCATCTCTCTCTGTTCCTGTCTGTCCCTATCTATCCCTCTCTCTGACTCTGTCTCTGTAAAAAAAAAAAAATTATTAAAAATAGTCTATTCAAATTCACATATTTGAATGCTTTAATAAAACAACCTGGTATGAAGGAAAGATTAAGAACTCAACAGAATGCATGTTCCACCGTTTTTAGTAGCTGGTTGACTTTTAGTATGTTGAACTCAGCATCAAGGATGCTTACATACAGAATAAAAAGAAGCTAGTATAGCTATATACAGAGAAAATATTTACTTTGAGTTGTTATTAAGATTAAAAGAGACACTGCAGGACACTCTCATGGAGGGGCCAGTTCTGTGACTATAAATATTATTTATATGTTGACGACTCCCATAAAGCCAGTAGCCACGGCCACCATCACGGCCGCCTGACCCATGCAGGTTCGCATTTGATTCAGACAGATGGTAATGTAACAATGGACCCAAGAACTGGTGGGCCATTAGCTTTAATCCTAGCTTGCACCCAGCGAGCAAGAAATACACACAGTGGGAAAACACTTCCCTTTCCATTCAGGGCTCCCAAAGCTACTGACTTATCTGAGTTTCCTAGAATCAAAAGTTTATACCTCACCAGCCTTATTCGCCTCTGTTCCCCATCTCCTTCTCTCTGCACAAACTGGCTTCTCCTTCAGTACTCCACCAGCTTGGCTGCTTCTCTTCTCCTCCATGTGGACTTTCTCTGCTCTCCTCCAGCCAGAGGTCCTCTGCCCCATTTTATAGTGTAGAAATCAAAACCTTGAATCCAATATACAAACAAGGAAGTCTCTGATACAAAGTCACTTATCTGAGGCATGATGGGATTCCTCATTAGAGTGTACCACCCCACATCATGCAACAGTCAAGGGTGTGGGAAAAAGCTTAGTTTGAAAAGATCTTAGTATTAAAAGTATGGGAAAGGCTTAGTCTTAAAACTAAGCCTTAGGTTATAAAGATCCTGCCTGCTTACAGCCTGTCCCCCATACTCAATGCAAACTATAAGCGAGCAAACATATATATCATATTTACAAACTTATTTGACCAACAACTCCCAATTTCATAAATCCAGTAGTCATTATTTCTTCCCTGAAACTCAGTTCTACTATTTTGAAATATTCATTTAGATGACTAAAATGTATCTCAAAGTTAACATATCCTAAATGGAACTCTGGATTCCTGCCACCAGTCCTCCTGAACTTGCTCTTCTTTATCATAGTTGATGAAACCATCTTCCTAGATGCACAAACTAAAATTCTGGGAAGTGTCCTTGATTCTTTTTTTTACATACCATACTACATATGTATGTCCAGTCCGTTGGCAAGTTCTACATTATACTTTCAAAACGTTCCTAGAATCCATCTATTTCCTTTTAACTCCATTACTACTACCTTAATCTAAGCCACAATTATCTCTTGCCTGAATACCTCAATAGCCTCCTAAACTTCTTAGTTTCATTCTTGCTGTATAAAGCTAATTTTCTATACAGCAGCCTTACAAGTCTTAAAAAAATATGTCAAACTACAAAATTTCTTTGCTTACAGCTTTCAAATGGCTCACCCTGGTGATAAAAATGTACTCTAAACACTTGACCATGGTTTACACAGTTTTCTTCAGTCTAGCTTCTACATCTTTTATGTCATCACCTGCCCTTCCCTCTTTACCCTGTAGCTATTCTTACCCATTTCCTATTCCTCAAACATGCCAAACTTCTGTGTGCCTTGGATCTGACATTTACCCAGCTATTCCTTTTTACTGCAGTATTCCTCTCCAGTCTTCTTTGTGTCATTGTATCTCAGATTTAAATGATTTATTATGCTAAGTGAAATAATCCAGGCAGAGAAAGACAAATATCATATGATCTCACTTATATACAGAATCTATGAACACAAACTGAGGAACAAAATAGAAACAGAGGCAGAGTCACAGGGAACAGAAGGATAGCTGTCAGAGGGAAGGGGGGTGAGGGGAGGGGATTGTAGTAAGGTACCAAAGAATTGCAAAAATTAATATTAATATTTTAGGAGGAAAAGTCAGGCTTCTTGCCCATCCTTTCTCTAAAGAAAGGAGGGAGAAGAATGCAGAAGCTTTCTGACTTGCAAGGACAATTGGGTCATTTAGTTTTAACTATAGAATAAAGGTTATCTGAGGAACTTCCTTTCCCTTTCAATAAGAGACAAAATTTACATACCCTACACTGATTTTAACTCTTCCTCCCTTCCTGGAATCCTAAGAGTAACATATACCTTTAGACAAAGGAATGGGAGGTAGACACTAGAAGATTTGTGAATTATTTGATATGTAAAGCGACATCACTATTGTATTACCTTATAGGTTTTAATATGTAGGAATTTTTTAAAAATCCTATAGACAAATGTTATAAGCTTGTTAATGAATTGATTATTGTGTCATGTTCCCCTTCCTTTACCCTTCCCCCAAACCTGTATGTTATCAAGTCTATATAACGAGCTGCAAGGCTATTTCATGATGCGCACAATTTGGGTCAGCTATACCCCATATTATGTGTGTCTCTGTGGGCTGTGGGCAGGCAGGATCCTTGTAGCCTGGGGCTTGGTTTTAGGACTAAGCCTTTCCCACCCTTTTTGATATGGGGTGGTGCAACCCCATCATGCCCCAGATAAGTGATTTTGTATTAGAGACTTCCCTATTTTGTATATTGGATTAAAGGTTTTGATTTCTACACTATAAAATGGGGTCAGAACGGGAGCTTGCTCTCTTAGTTCCTGAAATTAGCATTAGACAGGAGAGAGCAGAGAGAAGAGCAGGGAAAGGCCATGTGGAGGAGGCCAGGAGAAGCAGCCAAGATGGCGGAGTGTTGAGTGAGAAGCCAGTTTGTGCAGAGTTTGTGCAGGGAGAAGGAAAGAGATGGGGAACAGAGGTGAATAAAGTCTGGTGAGCTAGAAACCTTTGATTCTAGGAAACTCGGATAAGTCAGTAGCTTTGTGAGCACTGAATGATAGTGGGTTTTGGAGCCCAGTGTGTGTTTTTACTTGCCCGCCGGGTGCAAGCTAGGATTAAAGATGATAGCCCACCAGTTTTTGGCTCCGTTGTTTCTTTACCGACTGTCCGAATCCAATGCGAACCTGCATGGGCCAGGCGGCTGCTACGATGGTGGCCCTGGCCACTGGCTTTACAAAGGTGAAGGGATTAGCCAAATTATGTATATATAATGTATACAGACAGATAACAGGGCAGCAAGTCACAGAGGAAAAGGGGGGATAGAGGTAGGGGGTGAAAGGTAAAGGGGTGAAAGGGAAATGGAGACTTTGCATGGGGCGTGGGGGGCATGGTGCACAGGATTGAGGGTGTTATATTGAGTGGGACACCTGAAACCATGTTAAATTAAAAAGTAAAAAGATTTTTTTAAAAGTATTCACAATAAATTGCATTATGGTTAAGCTCATGCAAAAATATACTGAATATCAACTTAAATATTTTTCATCATTACAACTTAATCTGTTACAGATGTAATTTTCATTTTTTACAGTCTCTCTCTTTGATAGTTTGAGAGCATCTCTCTAGCCACAAGTGAATAAGTTATTCATTCAGACCTATAGTTCTGAGGTATCTTACCCTTGTCATCAGGCCACAGATCACTTACTTTACTGGTCATCTTTTCTTCTCTATGATCATACTGACTACTCTTGGCCAAAAGTATCTTAAAGGTAGACACATTGGGTACTAACTGGCCATCTTATCTTTCAGATAATAAATCATGTACTTTTAGAACATAGGAGGACTTATCTACACCTATGTTTTCTGGCAGGATGTCTGTAAAAAGTTGCCTATGCCCTAACCCAGGGCTTGAGAAACTTTTTGGCTGGAAGAGCCATGAACACCACATATTTTAAAATGTAATTCCATGAGAGCAATACAACAACCCGTGTACGTTACACATTATCCAATAAAAATTTGGTGTTGTCTCGGAGGACAGCTGTGATTGGCTCCAGCCACCCACAACCATGAACATGAGAGGTAGGAAATGAATGGATTGTAATGCATGAGAATGTTTTATATTTTTTTTTATTAATTTTAATGGGGTGACATTGATAAACCAGGGTACATATGCTCAGAGAAAACAGCTCTAGGTTACTTTGCCATTTGCTTATGCTGCATTCCCATCACCCAAAGTCCAATTGTCTTTCGTCACCTTCTAACTGGTTTTCTTTGTGCCCCTCCCCTCCCCCATCCCCCTCCCTCTCCTCCCCCCCACCTCGTAACCCCCACACTCTTGTCCATGTCTCTGAGTCTCATTTTTATGTCCCACCTATGTATGGAATCATATAGATCTTAGTTTTTTCTGATTTACTTATTTCGCTCAGTATAATGTTATCAAGGTTCATCCATGTAGTTGTAAATGATCCGATGTCATCATTTCTTATGGCTGAGTAGTATTCCATAGTATATATGTACCAAAGCTTTTTAATCTACTCGTCCTCTGACGGACACTTGGGCTGTTTCCAGATCTTCTCTATTGTAAACAATGCTGCCATAAACATGGGGGTGTGTTTCCTCTTTGCATACAGTGCTATGCTGATCTTGGGGTATATTCCTAACAGTGGGATAGCTGGGTCAAAAGGCAGTTTGATTTTTAATTTTTTAAGGAATCTCCATACTGTTTTTCCACAGTGGCTGCACCAGGCTGCATTCCCACCAGCATTGCAGAAGGGTTCCCTTTTCTCCACATCCTCGCCAGCACTTATTCTGTTTTGTTGATGAGTGCCATTCTGACTGGTGTGAGGTGATATCTCATTGTGGTTTTAATTTGCATGTCTCTAATGATTAGTGATGTTGAGCATTTTTTTCATATGCCTATTGGCCATCTGTATGTCCTCTTTGGAGAAGTGTCTATTCATTTCTTTTGCCCATTTTTGGATTGGATTGTTTGTGTTCCTGGTATTAAGTTTTACAAGTTCTTTATAAATTTTGGTTATTAACCCCTGATCAGACGCATTGTCAAATATATTCTCCCATTGTGTAGTTTGTCTTTTTATTCTGTTCTTATTGTCTTTAGCTGTGCAGAAGCTTTTTAGTTTGATATAGTCTCATTTGTTTATCCTGTCTTTTATTTCACTTGCCTGTGGAGAAAAATCGGCAAATATATTGCTGCGAGAAATGTCAGAGAGCTTACTGCCTATGTTTTCTTCTAAGATGCTTATGGTTTCACGGCTTACATTTAAGTCTTTTATCCATTTTGTGTTGATTTTTGTGAATGGTGTAATTTCGTGGTCTAGTTTCATTTTTTTGCAGGTAACTTTCCAATTTTCCCAACACCATTTGTTGAAGAGGCTGTCTTTACTCCATTGTATGCTCTTACCTCCTTTGTCAAATATCAGTTGTCCATAGAACTGTGGGTTTATTTCTGGGTTCTCTGTTCTGTTCCATTGATCTATGTGCCTGTTCTTATGCCAGTACCAAGCTGCTTTGAGTATAATGGCCTTGTAGTATAACTTGATATCAGGAAGTGTAATACCTCTCACTTTATTCTTCCTTTTCAAGATTGCTGAGGCTATTCGTGTTCTTTTTTGGTTCCATATAAATTTTTGGAATATGTGTTCTATATCTTTGAAGTATGTCATTAGTATTTTAATTGAATTTATAAATTGCTTTGGGTAATATAGACGTTCTAATAATGTTTATTCTTCCTAACCATGAGCATGGTATATGCTTCCACTTGTTTGTATCTTTCTTGATTTATTTTATCAATGTTTTATAATTTTCCGAGTACAAATCTTTAATCTCCTTAGTTAAATTTACTCCTAGGTACTTTAATTTTTGGTTGCAGTAGTGAAGGGGATTGTATCCTTAATTTCTCTTTCTGACAGTTTATTGTAAGTTATAAAAATGACTCTCATTTCTGAGTATTAATTTTATATCCTACCACCTTGCTGAATTCATTTGTCAAGTCCAGTAGTTTTTTGACTGAGACTTTAGGGTTTTCTATATACAATATTATATCATCTGCAAATAATGATAGTTTAACTTCTTCTTTTCCAATTTGGATGCCTTTTATTTCTTCTTGTTGTCTGATTGCTGTGGCTAGGACTTCCAGAACTGTGTTGAATAAGAGTGGTGAAAGGGGCACCCCTGGCTTGTTCCTGATCTTAAGGGGATTGCTTTTAATTTTTGCTCATTGAGTATGATGTTGGCTGTGGGTTTGTCATAGATGGCCTTTATCATGCTGAGGTATGTTCCCTGTATTCCCACGTTGCTGAGAGTTTTGATCATGAATGGGTGCTGGATTTTATCAAATGCTTTTTCTGCATCTATTGAAGTTATCATGTGGTTTTTTTCCTTTCTTTTGTTTATGTGATGAATCACATTGATTGATTTGCGAATATTGTACCAGCCTTGCCTCCCAGGAATAAATCCCACTTGATCCTGGTGTACGATTTTTTCCATATATTGCTGGATCCGGTTTGCTAATATTTTGTTGAGGATTTTAGCATCTAAATTCATCAGGGATATTGGCCTCTAATTTTCTTTTTTTGTATTGTCTTTGCCTGGTTTTGGAATCAGAATCATGTTCGCCTCTTAAAAGGAGCTTGGAAGTCTTCTTTCCTCTTGAATTTTTTGAAATAGCTTGAGAAGGATAGGAGTTAGTTCTTCTTTGAATATTTGGTAGAATTCACCTGTGAAGCCATCCGGCCCAGGACTTTTCTTTCTTGGGAGCTTTTTGATAACTGTTTCAATCTCATTTGTTGTAATTGGTCTGTTTAGGTTTTCTGATTCTTCCAGATTAATTTTTGGAAGATTATATGTTTCAAGGAATTTGTCCATTTTATCTAGGTTGTCTAGTTTTTTGGCATACAGTTCTTCATAGTATTTTCTTACAATATTTTGTATTTCTGTTGTGTCAGTTGTTATTTCTCCATTCTTGTTTCAAATTTTATTTACTTGAGTCCTCTGTCTTTTTTTCTTGATAAGTCTGGTTAAAGGTTCATCAATCTTGTTTACCTTTCAAAGAACCAGCTCCTGGTTTCATTGATCCTCTGTATTGTTTCTTTAGCCTGTATGTCATTTATTTCTGCTCTGATCTTTATTATTTTCTTCCTTCTACTAGCTCTGGGCTTTACTTGCTGTTCTTTTTCTAGTTCTTTTAGATGTAGGGTCAAGTTGTTTATTTGAGCTCTTTCTAGCTTCTTGGGGTATGCCTGTAATGCTATGAACTTCCCTCTCAAGACTGCTTTTGCTGTGTCCCATAAATTTTAAGTTAATGTATGCTCATTATCGTTCGTTTCTAGGAATTTTTAAATTTCTTCTTTGATCTCATTGTTTACCCATTCATTATTTAATAACGTGCTATTTAGTTTCCAAGTTTTTGAGTATTTTTCAGTTTTTCTGTTGTGGTTTATTTCTAGTTTTATGCCATTGTGATCAGAGAAAGTGCTCGATATGATTTCAATCTTCTTAAATTTGTTGAGACCGCTTTTGTGTCCTAACATGTGGTCTATTCTAGAGAATGTACCATGAGCACTTGAAAGAATGTATATTCTGCTGCTTTAGGGTGAAAGGTTCTGAAGATATCTATTAAATTGAGTTGATCTAGTATGTCCTTTAAGTCTGCTGTTTCTTTGTTAATTTTCTTTCTTGAGGATCTATCTAGTGATGTTAGTGGGGTATTGAAATCCCCTTCTATTATAGTATTGCTGTTGATCTTGCCATCTAAATCCATCAAAGTCTGCTTTATATATTTAGGTACTCCTATATTAGGTGCATAGATATTTATAATGGTTATATCTTCCTGTTGGATTGTTCCCTTTATCATTATGTAGTGACCTTCTTTATCTCTTACTATAGTCTTTGTTTTAAAGTCTATTTTGTCTGATACAAGTATTGCTACCCCAGCTTTTTTTTCATTTCCATTTGCGTGAAATATTTTTTTCCATCCATTTATCTTCAGTCTATGTGCATCTTTTTTTTAAAGGTGTGTCTCTTGTAGACAGCATATGTATGGGTCCTGTTTTCTTATCCATGCAGCTACCCTATGTCTTTTGATCGGATCATTTAATCTATTTACATTTAATGTTATTATTGATATGTAATTGTTTATTGCCATTTTATTCTTTAAAATTGTATTCCTCTTTTGCTATGTTCTTTTTCTCTTTTTTTCTGTTTACAACAGGCCCCTTAGCATTTCTTGCAGCCTTGGTTTGGTTGTAGTGAATTCCTTGAAATTTTTTTTTTGGTCTGGAAAGCTTGGTATTTCTCCTTCAACTTTAAATGATAGCCTTGCTGGATAAAGTAGTCTTGGTTGTAGACTCTTGTTCTGCATTACTTTGAATATTTCTTGCCATTCCCTTCTGGCCTCAAGTGTTTCTGTTGAGAAGTCAGAAGTCATCCTTATGGGGGCTCCTTTGTAGGTGATAGTCTTTTTTTCTCTAGCAGCTTTTAATATTTTCTCTTTATCACTTAGTTTTGGTATTTTAATTATGATGTGTCTTGGTGTTAATTTCTCTGGGTTTCTCTTTAATGGAGTTCTCTGTGCTTCCTGAACATGTGAGATGTTTTTCTGCCTTAATTGAGGGAATTTTTCAGCTATGATATGCTTGAACAAAGTCTCTATCCCTTGTTCTTTTTCTTCTTCTTCAGGAACCCCTATGATGTGAATGTTATTTCTCTTCATGTTGTCACAGAGCTCTCTTAGAGTTTCCTCAGACTTTTTGAGTCTCTTTTCTTTTTTCTGCTCTGCTTCCATGCCTTTATTTATCGATTTATCGTGTCCTCTAGCTGATTCGATTCTCAGCTTCATCCATCCTGCTTTTAATTCCTTCCATTGTGTTCTTCATTTCTGATATTGTATTTGTCATATCTGACTGATTCTTTTATATTATTTCAATGTCCATTTTTATATCTGCTATCTCTTTATTTAGGTGTTCGTAATGACCATCTATTGTTGTTCTAATATCTTTGAGCATCCTAATAATCATTATTTTAAACTCTGCATCTGGTAATTTGGTTATATCTGTTTCATTCAGGTACTTTTCTGGGGATTTCTCTTGACTCATTTGTGTTGCATTTCTCTGCCTTCTCATCTTCTCTGTGTAAAAGAAGGTCTTGGCCACTGGGTCCACTGTGTGTGGCCTCTGTTCCCTAGGTATCGTCTGTCTTTAGGCCCACCACCCCCTCTGCTGTTGCTGCGTAGGGCGTTTGGGTATGGGCATTGCCGGTGCCTTCCCACTGGGGCTGTTGCTGTGGTTTCTGCCTTTCCTACACAGGGTGGCTGTGACCACTTGCTCAGGTGTACAAGCCTTGGTGGCCTTGACCTTCGCCCCGCCCTCGTGGGTGGCGTTATGCTCGGCTCTGTGGTCTGAGGTCAGTGGCAACACCTTTGCTCAGCTGCGGGTCTCCGCCTGATTCCGGGCTTTCACCCCGCCCTTGCAAGAGGAGCCCGCTCGTGGGAGGGCTGCAAGCCTTGGCTCCACAGGCCAGGCAGGACTGTGTGCCCACACTCAGTAGCGGGTCTCCGCCTGTTCTGGCCTTTTGGCTCACCCCTGTGGAGGAGCCAGCTCCCAAGTCAGGCCACAAGCCTTGGTTTCGCAAGCGGGGCAAGGCTGTGCTCCTGTGCCCTTGCTCAAGGGCCGGTCTCCACCCCTTCTGGGGTTCCCGCCCTTCTCCCGCAGGCTGGATTGCAGGCGGTCCGCAGCTGGGCTCGACCACTTTCACATGTCCCCTCCTCCCCAGCTGGGCAAGACTGAGCTCACACCTGGGCCTCAGTGGTGGCCAGCCAGTTTCCACCCTTGCCGACAAAACTGCGCTTCCCAGTCCCGCTGCCGCCCGCCCTCCGGTGAGCCCTCAGCCGTGTGGGTGGGGGTGCTGCAGCTCAGACCCTAACACTCACTACTATAGCCCCAAAAGCTCCCTCTCCTAAGCGACTGCTCTGACTGCCGTGGGAGAGCTTGTTTGGCTGGTGTCCTGCTTCCCTTTGCTGGTATTGCTGTTTCCAGGGGAAATATTCACTTCAGATTTGGGGAGTGAATCATCCCAGGGGTTAGGGTGGCTGTCTCCCAAAATGTTTCTCCCTTTGCCTCCTAAATTACACTCTCTTCCTGCTTCTCTGGTCCTCTCCTCTCTCCCCGTTCCCCGGAGCCCCGGGTGAGTGGTTGTGAGAGAAGTTTTCTACATGGTCCCTTTAAGAAGAATCCTGGGTCTGAAAAATCAGTCAGTCTCTTTCTCACAAACAGTATCCTGTCTTGTTTCCAGCTAAACACTGTCCATACGCCTCTTCTAGGCTCTGGGGCTGCAGGCTGTGGCTTTGTTCCTGGGACTCAAGACCCTCCCCTCTCTGCTAAACTCACTTCCCTCCATGCGAGTCTCTCCCGGCTGCCATTTGCTCCAGGGAGCTGGGCAGCCCACTCCAGCTGCCAGTCTCAGTGTGGCTTCTTCAGTGTTCCTTGGTTGAAGAGTCCTCTTAGTTTAGTCCAAAATTGGTTTTTCCAGATGATAGTTCTTAAAATTAGTTTGTAATCCACTTTGGTTCTGGGAGGTGGGAGTTGGTACGTCCGCTATCCAGCGCCATCTTGTCTTCAGAATGTTTTATATTTTTAAAGTTATTATTATTTTTATTAAAGATTTGTCTGTGAGCCAAATGCAGCCATCAAAAGAGCCATATCTGGCTCACAAGCCATAGGTTTCTGAGCCATAGGTTCCCAACCCCTGCCCTAACCATTCCACCAACCCCATTCACCACCACCTAATACCTAAAGATACAGCACAATCACAAATATGGTGGAGTTTTCTTAACTTTGGGTAACATAATTTTTTAAATTTACTAACAATTTTTTATCTTAAAACTATGAGGTAAGAAACAATATAGGTGTGCTCCAAAAGATATCACTTGGTTTAAATTGCTGCTACCTCACTAGGAATTATTTCAGCATTTTACCTTTTTTTTTTTTTTTGTATTTTTCTGAAGCTGGAAACGGGGAGGCAGTCAGACAGATTCCCGCATGCGCCCAACCGGGATCCACCTGGCACGCCCACCAGGGGGCAATGCTCTGCCCATCCGGGGTATCGCTGTGTCGCAACCAGAGCCAGTCTAGCGCCTGAGGCAGAGGCCATGGAGCCATCCCCAGCGCCGGGCAAACTTTGCTCCAATGGAGCCTTGGCTGGGGGGGGGGGGGAGAAGAGAGAGACAGAGAGGAAGGAGAGGGGGAGGAGTGGAGAAGCAGATGGGCACTTCTCCTGTGTGCCCTGGCCAGGAATCGAACCCGGGACTTCTGCACGCCAGGCCGACGCTCTACCACTGAGCCAACCGGCCAGGGCCTATTTCAGCATTTTAATAATTTCTTTCTACTCATTGTGCTTCTATTACAGATTTCTTTTGCATCTTTTAATAATGGATTTGAACATTTGTCCTGTAGGTGGATAAAGGAAGAGACAGGCAGGGGGAATGATTTAAGTTGATGTAATTTTTCTAGCAATAGCAAGATTATGGAATATTAAATACAACCTCAATCTAATCATGGGAAAACATCATACAAACCGAAATTAAGAGCAAAAATAACTGACCAGTACTCATCAGGGAGTGACTGTGGCATTATATATTGCTCTTCTAAGTTGTTAGACAAATGCTTAGTCTTAAGTGACTCATAAACAGATTCTAATGTCATAAATGTGATGTGATTAAGAGCATACACTTACAGTTATGAAAAAAATATTCAGAGTAGTTTGTATGAATTACAAATTGTCCATATCATGTCTAGAGGTTGTTTAGCTCTTTACATTCTAGGAAGCAACAATGGATTCTTTGCCAACTTACATGTACATTGATTGCTCTCTTCCACAAAACTTTCTGAGTTTCTATCCCAGGTTAAGCGTTCTAGCTATGTATTGATAAATTAAGTAATATGGGCAAGTTATTTTAACTTCATGAAACTCTAGTTTCCTCATATGTAAAATGAGCATCATAATACTTGCTGATTATAATCAGAATTACAAGAAATAGACACAGAATTCCTCACACAGAATCTGGCATATGGCATAATAGTACTCTTAGTGTTATTTATCAGTTATTGAATACTTAATGTTCATCAGGCCCTGTACAAATCATTCTTTGTAGATTATTGCATTTAATTTTTTTTTTACAGGGACAGAGAGAGAGTCAGAGAGAGGGATAGACAGGGACAGACAGACAGGAATGGAGAGAGATAAGAAGCATCAATCATCAATTTTTTGTTGCAACACCTTAGTTGTTCATTGATTGCTTTCTCATATGTGCCTTGACCACAAGCCTTCAGCAGACTGAGTAACTCCCTGCTCGAGCCAGTGACCTTGGGTCCAAGCTGGTGAGCTTTTGCTCAAACCAGATGAGCCCGCGCTAAAGCTGGCGACCTCGGGGTCTCGAACCTGGGTCCTCTGCATCCCGGTCCGACGCTCTATCCACTGCACCACCGCCTGGTCAGGCACATTTAATTCTTACAACACCCTCACTTTACAGATGAAAATACAGTTGGAAGTGATTAAATAACTTTCCCAAACACAATATGATATAGTCCTTCATGTATGATGTTCTTAGTAAATAGTAGCTGTGTCATTTTGGTCCTCTAGAAAGCAGATTTGATGGAATTAGGAAGGCAAGAGGTTTATTAGAAGTCACTCCATGTGAAAGATAAAAGGGGGAGGAAGCAGGATAGGGTTGGGAATGCGTTCAGACCACAATTCACATTTGATACCTGTGAAGAAAAGAGACTAGGAGGCAAGATTGGACAGAAAGAGCCACACACCATAATTTAGATCTGATGAAATATCAGCCAACTAAATAAGAGAAGCTCCAGAACAAAGATTACCCATCAGAGGAAGCCTGCAGTAGGCAGAATATGGTCAAGTACTAGGACTCACACATTCAGTCATTGGTTGGGGGTCGCCCAGAAGGGTACAACCTCAGCATAGAAGCACAGATAATCCTGAAGGCATTAATAACTAGAGGCTGTCAGCTTTCTGTACTTCTTTCATCAGAATAGCAAACTCTTCAAGGGAGATTCTATCACTGCATCTCCATAGTTGCCGCAGTAGCCATTATTATTCTTTCATTCTGGCTGCAATCTTTCATTTTTAGTGAGGGGTAGAGGTGTGTGTTCTCCTGAAGTGCTAGCTAGATTCAGAAGCTATTTGGCATATGGAAATTATATTTCAACTCCACAGAATGTCTTTTTTTCTGGTATATGATTAATAGCTTAGCAATGGTTGCCTTCTGTGGAAGAAAAGACTAAGTAGAATATATAGCCCACAGAGGTTTGACAATTTGCTTGTTTTTTATGAGACATAAATCAGTAATGATTCATTCTTTTCTTAGGTTGGGAATTAATGCTACTACCATTGAGAAATTACCTAGAACTTCATATTTCTTTTTTCACTCAGATTCCAAATATATCCAAGTAATTTAAAATTTTCAAACATCTTTCCAAGAATAACAGTTTAACTCTGAAAAATGGCAGCATTTCTAAAATTCTAAAGATCTCCATGGAGCACTAGAAAACTCCAAAGACATTGCACTCAGAATGCTGCTTGGTAATTCAGTGGGTAGTTGCCATCCTATCGTTGATGACAAGTTGTTAATAAACTTAATTAAGCAAGGCCAAATTTAATCAGTAATTTTCCCCCAAAAAAGATCCTTATTGTCAACCTGCTCTTTACCCTTCTAAATGCCAAGGTGGGTCAAGTTAGCATTTGCTATGCTAACTAGAAAGACATTACAAGTGGTCCATATTCTGGGCTACCAGAAAAAATGATATAATGAAATTGATACTTGATGGAAGGAGGCAGAGTACATCCCAGACTCACAGGAATAACAGTTATTGAAGAATTATTCATTTTAAAGAAAGAGAGCAACAGAAGATGAATAGTGAACAAAGAAAACTTTGGTAGTTAATTTCAGGAAGTATTTACATGAGACATAGTAGGTATGACTCTCAAATTCAGTTGTGCAAGTCCAAGAACAAAATTTGCATTTATATAAAACTCAATTTCTATTTGAGGTACCACTCTAAGAGGAAGACAGAAATTTAATCTCAGTTATGTGGACTTTGCTCTGCATGGCTGCCTCTTCTTTTTTCCGGCTCCTCTGACTCATATATGAAAGTGCTATTCAAAATATTGTTTTTCTTTTCTCTGAGATTTCTCTGTCTTTTTAAGAAAATGTTTATTAACTTTAATTTATTGTGTTAACATGGATTCAAGTGTCCCACTCAATATAATACCCTCACTCCCACCCCCTTATCCCCCATTATACCCCCTCTGCCCCCCTCCCCGTAACTCCCTCCCCCCTTCCTTCTGGGACTTGCTGTCCTGTTATCTGTACCTCTGTGTTATATGTATATAATTTCACTAATCCCTACACCTTCTCAGATCCCATCCCCTCACCCTTTTCCCTCTGACAGCTGTCCCACTGCTCCCTGTGACCCCACCTCTGCCTCTATTTCATTCCTCAGTTCACTTTGTTCATTAGATTCCACATATAAGTGAAATCATATATTTGTCTTTCTCTGCCTGGCTTATTTCACTTAGCATAAAAACAAGCCATAGCACAAGGTCACTGACTGAAAGGAACCTCAAGATGGTTCCCAGTTATTTTCAGCCTCTGACTAGTACACACTGTATTGTCCCTCCCACATTGAATAGGATGACCTTTATTATCAATAGAATATCTCAAAAATGATGGAGTATAACTTCTAAGGCTAAGTCATAAAAGTCATTAGAGTTTCTGCCTTGCTCTCTCCTTAGACTACTCATTCTGAGGACAGGCCGCTGCCATATCATGAGCTTCACAAAGACGTCCACGTGGTGAATAACTGAAGCCTGCTTCAACAGCCAGCATTAACTTGCCAGCCATGTGAGTAAGACATCTCGAGATTGGTCCCAGCCCCAGTCAGCACTGCAGACCTAGCTACCTTGATTGCAAACTCATGATATACCTTGAGCCAGAACTGCCCAGCTAAGCTGCCTCCCGATCCCTGACCCACAGAATCTGTGTGAGATAACTAACGTTTACTATTGCTTTAAGTTGCCAAATTTTGGAGTAAAGTATTACACGGCAGTAGCTAACTGATATACCAACCAATCAGAAAGGGTGCAGGCCCTGGCCAGTTTGCTCAGTGGTAGAGCATTGGCTGTGCATGTGGAAGTTCCAGGTTTAATTCCTGGTCAGGGCACACAGGAGAAGTGACTATCTGCTTCTCCACCCCTCCCCCTTCTCCCTCTCTCTCTCTCTCTTCCCCTTCCACAGCCATGGCTCAAATGGTTAGAGCAAAGGCTCAAATGGTTAGAGCCATCCAGCACTGAGGATGGCTCCATGGCCTTGCCTCAGGCACTGAAATAGCTCAGTTGATGAGCAATGGAGCAGTGGCTCCAGATGGTCAGAGCATCACCCTGTAGGGGGCTTGCTGGGTGAACCCTGGTCAGGGCACATGCAGGTCTGTGTGCCTCCCTGCCTCTCACTTAGATAAGGAAAAAAAGAAAGAAGGAAGGAGGGGAGAGGGAGGGAGGGAGGAGGGAGGGAGGGAGGGAGGGAGGGAGGGAGGGAAGGAAGGAAGGAAGGAAGGAAGGAAGGAAGGAAGGAAGGAAGAAAGAAAGAAAGGAGGGAGGGAGGGAAGAAAGGAAGGAAAGGGTGCAGGCACTGGCTTTAATGATTATGCAGCATCCTGGAGGCTTCTCTGCTTTCCCAGGCATTCATGTTTTAGTTTAAGGAGAGTAGGGGATTCTGAATAAATGGTTTTTTATCAACAAATACAAAGTACTTTGATAATTTGTCAAGCAGTCCAGCATACCAGTTACATATCAATCATGCTTATGTCATTTGAAGGCATGGGCAAGCCCGCTTGGTTGGTCTTCCGTTTTGGCAGTATAGCCTTTGTTTCTCTTCACAAGCATCTTCTGTGACTCTCCTAAATTCTTTTGGATCACATGGCAATTTGAAGCTCCCTCTATAGACATACCTTCCAGTCTCTTATTTTTCCTGGCTGCGGTTACCTCCTGGAGACTATGACTGAACATAGAGCATCTCTCCCTGGAAGCCACCAAACTCTGCTTGATCAGCTGCCCTCGACTCTCTTCCTCTGTTCCCCTCCCACCTGCATTTCCCAGCCCTGCAAGAGCAAGATTTCAGTCACAGGAGATTTCCCTACTCCTCAGTTTAGGGAATTTCCTAAACATTATCTTACTTGTGCTTTATCCTGAGGCACCTACATGTATCCTATTTGATGGGTTTTAAAAACCAAAACAAGAGAGAAAGGTTTCTGAATTCCCAGTTTTCTCCCTCTGAGATAATGATTTGGTCTGTTGGAGGGTGAGGCAAATTTCACTCTTGGAGAGGGAGAGAAGGAAAGAGAATATCACTTCTTACCTCAAAAATGTTATCCCACTACTCTGTCTCTAGAAAAGTTAAACCGTTGTATTGGCTGGGCCGTGATTACTTCATCAAAGTTCAGCAGGCTCTAATTCTAGCCATGTGCTTTAATTCCATAATAATAAAGAAGCCCTTTGTTTCACTTTTCCAAGTTCCTAGAAACCTTGAAGGAGATACTTTGTCTATAGGGCCAGTATACTCTCCTTATATTTTTTATTGCTTTCCTAGAGAAACCCTTGCCCTACTTCCCTACCTAGGGATTAGGTGCCCTGCACAGATGCTCCAATATTTCCTGATTTTCCACTCCCTAAAAGCACTTATCCCACTGTACTATCACCATTACCTATTTGTGTCTGTCACTAGACTTTAAGCTCTATTCAACACCTGTGTGTCATTTTCACAAGCTGTCCCCAGTGACTCAATCAGTATCTATGGAATGTCAGAAGCTCTATTAGATCACTGCTAACCAATCTGAAACTTTATGAACCAGTAAGATTTCAAGGGACAAGGCTGAGGGACCAGAATAAGGTTATCAACATTTTTATCTTGCTAAGTAAAGGCATTAAAAATAACAACTCTAATTTAGCTTCACAACATTTAATCTTAAAATCGCTCTTTGAACACCAAAGGAGTTAAAGGATTTACTAAAGAACAGTCTCTGAAAAAGAGTCTAAATTTAACTTCTTTACCAGAGACCAGTGGCAACTTCTATCTGAATTGGCACCGCATGGCAGACGCATTTGAGGACTGCTAATACTTCTTAAATCTTTTTTCCACTTGTGGATAAGTTAAAGCAATTTGAAATAGCAATTCATCTCTTTGCAAGGTGGCCACATAGAGGATTTTTTTAAAAAAAGAAACATTCCCAAGTAGCTAAAACTTGTTTCCTATCCTTATTATCTATGTCTTTAAAGGAAAAAAAAGTCACTGAGCATCTTGGCACATGATTCTCATCTGGGACCCATTATCCTCTTCAAGATTTTTTACTCCTTCTCAGTAAATCTTTGAAGGAGTGAACATATTAGAAAGTAAAAACCACTGTAATTTTGTTTATTTAAAAAACATGTTTGGGGAAGGGTTGCGCCAGTGTGATCTAAGAAGAAAAATAAAATTACAGTTGAAGTATCTCATGACACCAAACATTTCTGGCAATTTATTTTGGTTATAGCTCATCTCTTAAATTCAGCAATATTCATTTTGGTTAAATTTTACACTATCGCAGAGTAAATGTATTATTAGTGTTTCATTTTGCAAATCACAAAAATTCTTGATCTCATTAACAAAACAGAGGAAACATAAAGTGCATTTTCATTGGACCTGGCGCAGACTACTGTTATCTCTGTAGGTAGGTGTGGTATCAACAAATGGCAGAGACAATAAAGAAAACACAGAAGCAGTGTTTCTGTTTTAAATTTTACTTATTTTGAGGACTGTAAAGCCAGTTGCTGCGGCCACCATCACAGCCGCCTGGCCCATGCAGGTTCGCATTGGATTCAGACAGACGGTAATGAAACAACAGAGCCAAGAACTGGTGGGCCATTAGCTTTAATCCTAGCTTGCACCTGGCGGGCAAGTGAAACACACTGGGCTCCAAACCCACTCACATTCAGTGCTCACAAAGCTACTGACTTATCTGACTTTTCTAGAATCAAAGGTTTCTAGCTCACCAGACTTATTCACCTCTATTCCCCATCTCTTTCTCTCTGCACAAACTCTGCACAAACTGGCTTCTCACTCAGCACTCCACCATCTTGGCTGCTTCTCCTGGCCTCCTCCACGTGGCCTTTCTCTGCTCTCCTCTCTGATGTTAATCTCAGGAACCAAGAGAGCAAGCTCCCGGTCTGCCCCACTTTATAGTGCAGAAATCAAAACCTTTAATGCAATATACAAAATAGGGAAGTTTCTGATACAAAGTCCACCCCACATCAAAAAGAGTGGGAAAGGCTTAGTCCTAAAACCAAGCCCCAGGCTACAAGGATCCTGCCTGCCCAAAGTCCACCACCAACACACATTAATATAATTACGCCCATTCCAAGCATAAGGGCAACTAATATCATCACCTGGGAGACGGGCTTCCACGTGGGCAGCGCCATCTTTAACAAAGTGAGCATAATATATTTTATCTTCCCAACAAGGACCTATACGATAAATTGCAGGAGCCTTTGGGAAAGCAGAGCCATTAAAATTATCAATAGGAGATGGAAAAGATGGAATCATGATGATGTCATCTAGACCCTTGATGACACACAAGACTCCCTTTAAGATCGTGCCTGCAAGCTGTCTTTGTAATGCTTCAGGCTAGGAGAGATTTGTCAATCAGACTTGTGCCTTTACAAAGCTATGCTTTCTCCTTATTTTTTGTATTGTAACTTCCTTGCTGTCTTTAGAAAGGAAAAGAACAGAGGCCTTAATATCCTAGTTTCAGCCCAATTTTTCTTACAAGTATAATACTGAAAGCAAAACCATATTATTTTCTGTTATAAAACAGATTGCAGGTAAATTTCACAGCTAAAGTCTAGCGTGTCAATAAAATTGTAGATCAAACAATATTCATATGCAGGAAAAACATTAGAAATATCATGAATTATAAATCTCTGTGCACTGTAAACTCACAAGAGGAATTATCTTACTTTTTATATAATGTTTTTTTTGCCTCATCAGCATTATTTGAAAATTTAATTCTGGTTTGAAATATATAACATGTCCAGCCCTGGCCAGTTGGCTTAGTGTATAGAGCGTCAGCCCAGCATGCAGACATCCTGGGTTCAATCCCCGGTCAGGGCAGATATGAGAAGCAACCATCTGCTTCTCTTCCCCTCTCTCTCCCCTTTCTCTCTCTGCAGCCAGTGGCTCAATTGGTTGGAGCATCAGCCCCAGGCACTGAGGATAGTTCAGTTTGAGCATCAGCCACAGACGGAGGTTGCTGGGTGCATCCCGGTCAGGGTACATGTGGGAATCTGTCTCTCTATCTCCCCTCCTCCCATTTAAAAGGAAAAAAAAAAGAGATATACAACATGTAAAATAAATTTTGTGAAAAGTAATCTATTTTAATGCATTGGTTGCTCCAATTATGATACTACCTAATATATTAATTTAAGAAATAATTAATTTAGTAGCCAGAAATGGTATTTATGGTTATTATTATTAATCTAGCCTGACTCAATTTGAGTATAGGGTCTCAATTTGAGAGGTTAGATTTACACTATATACATTTTAAAATATATAAACTAGTATTGAAGGTTTTCATGTAGTTTATAAATACCTACTAACACCTTTAACCATTAATTTTGAACAAAAGTTTCCCATTCTAAATATTCTAAAAAATGAAAAACAAATGATGTTGATATTTTTTGAGACGTGTTAATGATAACAGCTAAATATTTTTAAATTATCAGGAGCTAAATTTGGTTTATCACTCATGAAAATAGTTATAACTGGCAGCCTGATATCAATGCACAGATACTTTAGTGTCAACACAGACGAGATTATCAACCTGAGCTGCATGCTAAGCACAATTAACTGAAAAACAAAAGTTCAACCAAAGTACACTGGTCTGATTCTGAGAGTTCTCGAAAGTTTCAGTTCACAGTCACTTAAGAGTATTTACATGAAGCTAACTTAAATAGGCAGTTTTTTAAATTAGAAAAGAAAGAATTTTTTAATTTGGGGGAGAGAAAGTATATATTATTCAATGAAATATAAAAACATTTTTGCCAAAGGACTCAGGTAGATGGGCTTCTGAAATATATCTTTGAATTACCAGTGGGCCAACCTGTGAGGAGACAGTTGTTTTTGAAAACATAATGTCACTCAGGAATAGACATCAGAATGAAATGATAACCATACAAATAATAATCTGAGTATGTGACAAATATAAGGACATGCTATTTCTCATGGTTACTGCCAAAAAGAAATGTTGTCTTTGATTAAGGTCACCCTGTTAAATTTAGTCTTTTAAACTAAAAAAAAAAAAAAAAAAAAAAAAAAAAGGAAAAAGAGAAAATGTGATATTCCTTGGAATCCTAAAACTTTGCCATGATTTCTGGACTTACTGGTTATTTAGAATTGACCTTATATAAGTTCTTGGCGATCTCATTTGATAGGATACTACCTCAGATCCTCAGATGGTTAGTAAGAGGACTAAGTGTGAAAATGGCTGGGAAAGCATAACACAGTACCTAACACATGAATAAAATGAATGGAAGTGGTTAAAAATAATCACTCTAATGGAATCATTTCTGTTTTCTTTTCCATTCATCTTTCAGCTCTAGTAAAAGATGATCCAGCAAACTGTATACTGTTTCCTTGGTGACAGTTAAATAGAAGCCTGACATAGATCTAAAAATAAAAACTTTGGAAGAAGCAAAGATAATTTCAATTTATTACATCTTTATCTACACATTCTTAATGCATCTACTTTAAATTTATAAAATCTGCAGGCAGTTGTCTTCCATTTTCAGTCAGATATACAGGAAACCCAACTGGTTTTTTAAGTCTATAAATTAAGCAAGTAGCCATTCTAAACTAACTTGTCTATGAAGATGTGGAATGCAGTGAGATTATAATCACATCTGCCTCACATCTCTTCCCACACATAATCTAAAAATGAACTTCTTTTCCCATAAAAAACTGCTGATAACCCTTGCTAACACACAGAGTTGCCCCCCCCCCCCCCCACACACACACATTCTCTTTGGAATTTCTCCTTAATGTCCTTGGGATTCTACCGCATACAAGTGAAAAAAATTGTTCAAGATGAAGAGTGAAATATATTCTTCTTTACACTTTTCACATTTCACCACTTTGTTTGGGATACCTGTCAATCACTCCAGTTTACTGAGTGTCCACTTTGGAGGAACTGGGCAAAGGAGGGAAAGAAACCTTTTGAGCTCTTTTCAAGAGAGCTGAAAAAGTAAAGCAAATGTGTTAGTCAGTTTACTTATTTATGTACCTTTTTTCTCCTCCCATAGTCCTCGTTGAGTGAGGATCAAGGCCCATAACATCTGTCCCCTGCCACACACACACACACACAACTGACTGGATCAATTGTAGGCATGTGACTCAAGCTGAGCCAATCAGATTATGTCTTCCAAGCACTTCAGCAACTTGAAGACATTTAGGGAAATCACATGAAGCTGACCTTGGAATGGCCATAGTTGGCTTGTAAGTGAAACCCTGAAATGCACTCCGTAGAGAAAGAAAGCAATGATTCGGGCATGTAGAAAGATGGAGAGATGAGAGTCCCAGGGGCCCTGGAGTGAGAAAGCAGAGATAATGAAGTCAACAGCTTTGGATCTTGATGGCCTTCTGTTTCCTTATTCTAGTTTCTCACAAAACTTGTTCTTGAGTTTTGAAATAGTTCTTTATCCTTTAAATAAACTCATCATTATTACTTAGCTCATTTGAATGAATCTGTTTCTTTCAACTAGTGACTAAAGTAGGAAGTGAGCTGTTCCCTAGCCTCACTTTGCAAACAAAGTTTTGCAGATTTATATTGTAGATTTACCGGTATTAACCTAGTCAATGCTGTGTATGACAATTTCTATCTTTTGTTAATGCTTTTTTTTACAGAGAGAGTCAGAGAGAGGGATAGACAGAGACAGACAGGAATGGAGAGATGAGAAGCATCAATTACTAGTTTTTCGTTGCGTGGTGCGATAATTTAGTTGTTCATTGATTGCTTTCTCATATGTGCCTTGACCGTGGGCCTTCAGCAGACCAAGTAACCCCTTGCTCAAGCCAGTGACCTTGGGCCCAAGCTGGTGAAGCTGTGCTCAAACCAGCTGAGCCCATGCTCAAGCTGGCGGCCTTGGGGTCTCGAACCTGGGTCCTCCGCATTCCAGTCTGATGCTTTATTCACTGCGCCACCATCTGGCCAGGCTGTTCATGCTTTTTTTAATGCAGTATATAATTTATGTAAATGTAAATGTGCCAAACAAAAGCATAAATTTAGTAATATAGGCATTAATATAATGTGAAAATAAGAGAAATATCATTTGACCACACTAAAAAAAAAAAGCTATTATAAGTAGTGTCCGTAACCAAGTGAAATGCTCAGTTTCTCCGATTCCATCTTGTTCAAGCCTGCTTTCTTCCCAGAGCCTTCAGGCTAATAGCTCCTGCTTTGTCTTACATATAGACAGGACTTCTGCTTGAGTTTTACAAAAACATCCCTTTCTCAATTATCCTTCCCTTGACAAAAAAAAAAAAAAAGCCTGAACACTGTAATTTCTTTCTTAAGGTGGATTTGAGGAACTGCTGGGACTCTTTTTGGTTGGCACCTTGTGGATCAGTAAACCTTTTCTTCCTCCAAATTCTGACATTTTGTGTTTCGGCTTCTATAAGCATTGGGTACACAGCCTTTGGACCAGTAACTGGTCCAGCTTTATACTTAAAATTCTTTTTATGTTTATTCATTTTTTTTTTTAGAGAGAAGAGAGAGAGACAGAGAGAGAGAAGGGAGGAGGAGCTGGAAGCATCAACTCCTATATGTGCCTTGACCAGGCAGGCCCAGGGTTTTGAACTGGTGACCTCAGCATTTCCAGGTCAACGCTTTATCCACTGCGCCACCACAGGTCAGGCTTAAAATTCTTTTTATAATATGTAAAGTTTACATATACAGTGGTCCCTTGTCTATCATGGGGGTTAGATTCCAGAAGCCCCCACAATAGGCAAAAGTCCAGGAAGTAGCAACCTTATATTCATTTTATTATTTATATATATTTTTAAGGCTTTATCAACCCTGCCCGCACTCTTTAAACCTTTCCCACACTGTTATTAACCTTTCCCACATTTATTTTGCTTATTTTACAGCAAAAATAAATGAAATAATAAATATATAAAAATACCTATATACCACAAAATCTCGCAATATAGCGAAAAATTCACAATACAAAATTAGATATATATATAATACAATTTAAAAATCCACAGTAAAGTGAGACCGCAAACAGTGAACTGCGATAAGGTGAGGGACGACTCTATATGTTATGTTTAAGTCTTTGTTGCTGGTGGAAATGGGGTCCTTTCATGGAGTCACAAGGAAAGCATTCCCAGAGACTCTCATGGGAGGATAAGATTTAGTGGCAAGATTTACTGGGGTTGAAATAAATGGTAGTACCCTGTTTCCCAGTGTCTCATCTCTGTTCATCCCGCTGTGGGAAACATCCAACCTTGTCTTCATAAGACCAGAGCAAAGACCAAGGTCCAGAAGTGCTGTGGTATGCTGAAGATTAGGTCAGTTTATTCTGTGCACTTATTTGGCTAACACGGTCTCTGTTCCCAGCTGCACTCTGGCTGGAGCTGCATCGCCATCCCCAGGCTTGTGCTTGGAGCCCTGCGAGGAGTCCACACGGGGCTGCGGAACCCACGCTTAGTGCTGCTTGGCTGCTATGGAGAGAATGTGCAAATGAATGGGGTGAGTGCACATTATCAAGCAAGACAGCAAGACTTTTGTTAAGCTTGTATTATATTATTTCCGGCAAGGACCAGGTGCTTTCTCAAATCAACCAATCAATTTCCCAGTCCTTTGTGGGTTTCTGATGGGTTCTCCCCCAATCGACCCATTTCCTAGATCTTCCAGGGTTCTTTCCCTTATCCAATCCAATCCTTTTCCTGGGATTATGACTCATTATGGTCATCTTAGTTCCTATTGCACATGGATTTACCTCCTCCTGCGCCTTTTCTTCTACTGGGCATTTGCCAAGCAGAGAAATTTCTCCTGCTGTTTTTATTTCTTCCATTATTTCTCCAGTAATGATCTGATCCTTCCTGCTTCTTCCTGCCTCCTTGGGGATTAGGTACCAAAGGTGGAGGGTGCAGTGGTTCCCTGGGGAGTGTGTGAAGCCGTGGCTTCCTCATGAGATAGACTTATTGTACAATTCAGCTTTCTAGTTTATTATGCTAAATAATGTCTGATATCCTTTGCTGCCTTTCTTTATTAGCATCTAGCTACCTATGTATGCTAAGATCTTGACTATTTATTTTCTACTCTCTCTTACCCTTTGTTATAATATGGTTTTTCCCTTTTGAATTAATTTCAATTAGATTTTTATCAAGTGTATGTATCTAGTTTTTATTAAGGAAAATTTTACTAAAAGAATTGTAAAAATGTCAATCCTCCTCTCCCAAACCAAGTATTGAATGCTTTTAAATATATAGTTCCCCTTGTATTTCTATATTTCTAAATAATATATTTTACTTCTGTTGCAGTACTGCAATGTTATTTCTCCCGCTACTTTCTTTCCCTTTCTCCATCCTTTCCATATAGAGTTTACTTTATTCTACCCCTCAAATACACTATCGAACCCGGGAGTTCCACATGCTAGGCTGACAGTCTACCGCTGAGCCAGCCAGCCAGGGACCAATTACCAAAATTTCTTATTCCTCTGCTTTTATTTTTCTTCTAACCCCGTTGTCCAATCCAGACTGTTCTCTATACTTGTCAGTCCTGGGGGATTTTCTTGTATAATTCTTTAAATGATTTCATTCTATCTATTTCTTTGATTGAAAGTTGTATCTTTTGTTGGATCCTCTAAGTTCTTCTCTTTTATCTTGTTTCTTACCTCCTTTGTTATAAAGTAGCGTACCTTGATTCCACAGGTTATGTAGAGACACCAGACAGGATACAGAAGAATTTTTTTAAATTATTTTTATTTATTCATTTTAGAGGATAGAGAGAGAGAGAGAGAGAGAGAGAGAGAGAGAGAAGGAGAGAGAGAGAAAAGAGGGGGAGGAGCAAGAAACTTCAACTCCCATATGTGCCTTGACCAGGCAATCCCAGGGTTTTGAACTGGCGACCTCAGCGTTCCAGGTCGATGCTTTATCCACTGCGCCACCACAGGTCAGGCCAAAAGAATTTTTAAGAAGAGATTTATTAATAAGCCGGCTCCATATGACTTAACCCAAATTGTGTAGCCTCGAATATAGCTCTGAGGCTAGTTATATACACTTGATCACATAGAGGTTGGGAGGATAATGAGGGGGCTTACATGATGTCAGAGGATAAGAGTTTGTAAATTGCTCATTAAAGGGAAAAGAAGGGGAGAGGAAAGGGCCATTTATTTATTTATTTCTATTTAGTATTTTTCTGAAGTTGGAAACGGGGAGGCAGTCAGACAGATTCCCGCATGTGCCCGACCAGGATCCACCCAGCACGCCCACCAGGGGGTGATGCTCCACCCATCTGGGGCGTTGCTCTGTTGCATCCAGAGCCATTCTAGCACTTGAGGCAGAGGGCAGAGGCCACAGAGCCATCCTCAGCGCCCGGGCCAACTTTGCTCCAATGGAGCCTTGGCTGCAGGAGGGGAAAAGAGAGATAGAGAGGAAGGAGAGGGGGAGGGGTAGAGAAGCAGATGGGTGCTTCTCCTGTGTGCCCTGGCCAGGAATCAAACCCGGGACTCCTGCCCACCAGGCTGACACTCTACCACTGAGCCAACTGGCCAGGGCTGAAAGGGCTATTTAAATCTTCCTTCCTTCTCCCACATTCCTGGCTCACTGTTTACCTTCTTCCTCACAGGTGTGGGGAAGAGAGGGGGTCCAGGTCTCCTTCCTCCTTCCATTCAAAATCTAGTACAAAAACCTCTCTATTTACAATATTATAGCCCTTCCTAAGCATGAATGTGATCGGACATCCTGAGCTGGTGTAAATCACACACAAGTATAAAAGTCATATTTACAAAATCTCTCTGAATGCTTGGCCTAAATCATAAAATGCCTTGTAAGCCTCTGAGTAAAAGGGGGTTTCTTATCTCAATACATAGTATGTCCTTGTAATCCAGGAAGCTCCCATGTTCTTCTCCCTCATTCTCCACAGAAAGGAGGGAGCAAGAAACCTGACTCTTCCTTCTAAAATATTAATATTAATTTTTGCAATTCTTCGGCACCTTACCACACCTTGATCTTTTTGTTCTACTATCTGGGAAATTTCTTCAACATTATCATCCAAATATCTTATTGAATTGTTCTTACGGCTATCTTATTTTTTATTTCCAAAAGCTTTCCTTGTTCTCTGTCTCACCTTTATAGCATGCTCTCCTTGCTTTGTGCTTATAATAATCATCTGTTCTTTCTCTGAAAATATTTCTAAAAGTATGTTCTGCTCCTTTCGGTGTCTCTATTTCCCTTAAGTATTTTATTTTCTCTTATCTAGTTTAATGTCTGTCTTTCATGTTGAAGACTTTCCTTAAGTATCTTGTGATACTTAGCTGTCTGTTTTTTATTTAACCATAAAATGCCATATAGAAGCATTATGTGTTTATGACTAAGGTGTCTCAGCTGTATGATGATTGGTGGTGAACGTGCTTTTATTAAAAAACAGTATCTCTCAAAAATGACATTCAGTAGGTCTTTTCTTTGGAGTCATTGGGTCTCCAGAAAAGTATCCTCTTATCTTCCCACCCGGGAGGATATACGCCTCAACGCTTGTGTTCCAGAAGCAGGGTAGACAAGGGGCCTAGAGTCCCACCAATCAGCATGGAAATTTGGACCTCATTATTTTGGTTTTAGGCCCATTTCCCTTCCCATACCTCTCGTTAACTAGTGTCTCTGGTTCAGAGCCTCTTAGAGGCATTAAGTCATCTAAAAGTTAAAACCTTGGTATCCCTGAAGGCTGGAAGGTGGGGAGGAAATAAGAAAGGAATTACTTTTTTTAGGGTTTGGGGGAGTAGACAAATTCTGGTATTGTAGCCATTTTCAACCACTCGCCTTTTTTTTTCCAGCACTGAGTTTCACTGTCAGCTTCCCCAGTAACTTGCACCTTCATTTCCTAAACCTTCTCAGGTTTCTGCAGGGCAAATTAGACTGAAACTAAAAAAGAAAGAAGAAGAAATACAAAAAGCATATTTATCATTGATAATTTATGTAGACACCCAGGTTATAGCTTTCTTTCTTTCTTTCTTTTTTCTTTACAGGGACAGAGAGAGAGAGTCAGAGAGAGGGATATATAGGGACAGACAGACAGGAACGGAGAGAGATGAGAAGCATCAGTTATTAGTTTTTCGTTGCGACACCTTAGTTGTTCATTGATTGCTTTCTCATATGTGCCTTGACCGCGGGCCTTCAGCAGATCGAGTAACCCCTTGTTTGAGCCAGAGACCTTGGGTCTAAGCTGGTGAGCATTTTTTATTTTGCTCAATCCAGATGAGCCCGCGCTCAAGCTGGCGATCTTGGGGTCTCAAACCTGGGTCCTCGGCATCCCAGTCCAGTGCTCTATCCACTGTGTCACCACCTGGTCAGGCCAGGTTATAGCTTTCTTTTTTTTTTTCTTTTTTTTTTTTTGTATTTTTCTGAAGCTGGAAACAGGGAGGCAGTCAGACAGACTCCCGCATGCGCCCGACCGGATCCACCCGGCATGCCCACCAGGGGACGATGCTCTGCCCATCCAGGGCATCGCTCTTTTGCGACCAGAGCCACTCTAGTGCCTGGGGCAGAGGCCATGGAGCCATCCCCAGTGCCCGGGACCTCTTTTGCTCCAATGGAGCCTGGGCTGCGGGAGGGGAAGAGAGAGACAGAGAGGAAGGAGAGGGGGAGGGATAGAGAAGCAGATGGGCGCCTCTCCTGTGTGCCCTGGTTGGGAATCGAACCCGGGACTTCTGCACGCCAGGCCGACGCTCTACCACTGAGCCAATCGGCCAGGGCCGGTTATAGCTTTCTTTACTGAACACTACTCTCCATCTGCTTTCTGTCTCTCAAAGAATTTTGTTGAATCTTCCAGCATCATTTTTTCATCATTTTTTGTTTTTATTATTATCATTATTATTTCTTTACTTACTCTAGTGAGGCTTCAGGAGAACAAGGAAGTAGAGGCATGTTTAATCAGAAGATTTTTCCTCACTTCGTGTAGTATGAATTTAGATTCCCTTCTAAAAGATGCTTCTTCTCATTGCTCTTGCCAAGTCCTGAGTTTATCCCCAGGGTATAATACTTTAGAGATTTCAACATGAAAAAATTACCATGAAGAATTTTCCTGAATTTACATAGAGAAACTTCCATTGTAATGTCCTGTAGCTTTCCTCACCAAAAAGCATGGTATTAGCCAACAAGAAAAAGTACACCATAATAGTGGTAGCCACAGTTGGCAGAGTTGTAAATTTTTAGGCAATGAACATACTAGTTCAATGAGTGGAACAATGATTCAGTTAATTTGATCAAGCTGAGTGATGGAGCTCTAGGGACATCTCCAGAGGATGAGAATGCAATGTACCACCGACCCTATGAAATGTAACTCTGCTTTTTAAACTGCAGCCCTAAAAAATAAAGTATGGAATTTTAGTTTACCATAGTCACTCTCCACTATTGGCTGCCATCTGAACTTCTACACATTGGCTACACAAGACTTTTAAATTATTTTATCAGAGTCGGAGGAAAGTCTGGTTGTAAACGATATGCTAACTACGTATTTATGTTAGAAAGATTAGCATAGTCCAGTTTACCAAATAAGCCTTAATTTCACCCTGCTTCTGCTACTACATGATAGATGCAGGCAACCATTCTTACAGTCCTTTAAAAAGCATTGTGCAATTGTGGGCTTAGGCCTAAGTCATTCTTCTAGAAAAACCCTTGTAACTTATGCAGACATTTTGAGTCTTCCAAATCCTCATGTACATAAATATTCATGTACTGTTCTCTTTTATAAGATGTTACAAGATGTAATTTAATAGCCACTGAATGAAGAATAGAAGATAAAAGTTCTAGAACTAACCTATTTTCTAAATTTCTGTGTCAGTTTCCTAGAGTTGTGTGACTCAACCAGAACAAACAATGAAATAAAAGGAAATATGTGTAATTCGTTCCACCACTTTTAGTTCTTCAAAGAACAATGAGTGATGACTCTGTTGAAAATGATAAGGAATGAACATTTTAATCATTGTAATAAAAAGAATATCAATGGATTAATTTGATGGGCTTACCTTTTAATTAAGACATTATGACTACATAAAAAAATACCGAAAGTCTTCTCCAACTTATATTTATATCTGTAACTATAGTGTTTCATGGATTGAATTGGGTCCGCAACCCTCAATTCATATTTTGAAGCTGAACCCTGAATGCCTCAAAATGTGACTATAATTGGAGATAGGGTCTTCAAACAGGTGATTACATTAAAATGGGCTTGTTTGGGTGGACTCTAATCCAGTTTGACTAATGTCCTCAGAAGAAGAGAAGACCAGCACACAGAGGGAAGACCATAGGAAATGAAGATAGGAAGAATATGGCAAGCTACAAGCCAAGGAGAAAGCGCTTAGAGAAAGAGCCTTGCAAACACCTTTATCTTTGGAATTCTTGCTTCCAGAACTGTGAGAGAATAAATTTTTGTTTTTTAAGTAACTTAGTCTATGATGTGTTATGGCAGCCCTAGCAAACAAATATATTGTGTAAGGCAAAAAAATATAATAAATGGGAAAATGTAAGTCAGTGATACATGTTGTCCCAGGATAATATACATTCTTTCTTAGAAATTTCACTAATAGGTAAAAAATTATTTTCTATAAACAGAAGAAAGTTGGTAATTTCATTATTTTAGTTTGTATTTTATATTATTCTTGATTTTGTTTAGTTTAAATTTTATTAATAGATAAGGTGGTAATGTTTTATACCTCATGAATAAAACTGCTATATAGTCAAGCATTCTGTAGTATTATTAAAGCACAAATGAAATTTGCTTTGTTTTTTTGAATAAATTTGCTGGACTAAAAGCTCAACTACAGCCAGCATGCTAGCCATTCTCTTGGCACTATATATATTTAGTTTGGTAAATTACAGTGGTATAGGTAAGAGATACAAACTTAGAAGTCACTGTTTTTGACAAATAATGTAGTTTCTCAGTTTTTCTTGGAAAAATAGTATAATTTAATTTATATTTAAGACAACTTAAATTTTGAAACTGTAGTAATTCTGCTATATTAGGTTATTAGATTATTATTTATTATATCAATAAAAATATTTGAAAAAACTGAATAATTTACTGATATCACCTTACTCCATCCAATTTATGAATCTTAGGAAAGAAGACAAGTACATTTTATTTAGCCTAAATATGACAAATGTCAGACATTACTCTCTGAACTTATATATTCCGACTATTGATACCCTGGGATAAATAATATATAGGATGAGTATATTTGATATAAGTAATATAGAGTGAAAATATTATCTTGGCATATCTCTATTAACAGAATAAGTTTAGGATTACTATTTTACGGTTACTTTTTTTTTCGTTAAGAAAAACGGTAAATAGGCTTGCAGTGTTCTATATGAATCTAAGTTATTTCTGCCATTTGGAATAATACTGCCGCACATTGCAATTGCCTGAACTACAAACAAGCTCTTTGGAATGAAAAGAGATATTCTACATCCTAAGGAGCCACTGTTTTATTATGGATAACAATAAAATATGTACAAAAATAAGACAAAAAGGAGTTAATTTACTTTTTAAATTACTTTTAAATTATTTTTAAATAATGAGCACAAATATACTGCTCACAAAAATTAGGGGATATTTCAAAATGAATATGAACCAATAAAGTATCTCCTAATTTTTGTGAGCAGAACATAAAGATGAAATGTGAATCAAGAAAAGTAGTAATAACTGAACATCAGCTGTTTCCTGTAAACTGTATTTATTCTGGCTTCTCTCTTATTCATCTGTGAGTTGTTTGTGCTTCTCTCTAAGACCAACCTTCCTCTTGATTACTAGATTGCATGCCTTTTCTCTAACTCAGGCTGTCGTTCCAGCAATTCGTTCCTTTCCTGCTTTACCATTTCCCTTTCTTATGCATCATAAACATAAAAACATGTTGTGGTTTCACCCATCAGACTTTTGAATTTTTTTAATTGATTGGTTTTTTTTAGATAGAGGAGAGAAAGAGGGGTGGGGTAGTGGGAAGCCTCAACTCGTAGTAGTAGTTGCTTCCTATAAATGCCTTAACCAGACAAGCCCAGGGTTTTATACTCAGCATTCCAGGTCGACGCTTTATCCACTGCACCACCACAGGTCAGGCCACCCATCAGATTTTCATACACTCCTTTTCCCAGATATTTCTTCTCAAGGTACAAATGACCTTATTTCTCTAGATCCAGTGGTTCATTTACAGTCCTCACATTCTTTGACCTGTGAGCAGCATTTTAAACAGTGGCTTCCAGGACACTTACTCTCTTGGTTTTCCTCCTGCCCTGATGACCACCTCTTCTTTATCGGATCCTTCATATCTCTTTGACCTAACAATATTAAAACGCCCAAAGCTGAGTCATTAAACATCTCCATAATAACACCCAGATACATCGCTTTAAATATCAACTATCTGCTGGTGACTTCTAAGTTTATATCAACCTCAAATCTCTCCTCTGACTTTAGGCTCACCTATCTAACTGCCTACTTGACATTCTTATTTAGATATCTAAAAAGCATTTCCTACTTGACATGATTAAAAGTAGACTCCTGATACTCTATGCGTCAATCCCCATCCAAGCCAGCATCTCCAGTTGTCTCCCCTTCCTCAGTAATGACAACTCCACCCTGCAAGGTGCTCAGACTAAAAACCTTATAGTCTTTCTCTCATATTCTATATCCAATATGTCAGCAAATCCTGTTGACCTTACCTTTGAAACATATCCAGAATTTAACCACTTCTCACCACATCTATCTCACCTGGATTATTGCAACTGCCTTCTTACTGGTTCCCTCTTAACTCTTTATTCTCTTAGAGTCCGTATAAAAGCCAGAGTGAGTCTTTTAAAAGATAAGTTATATCACATCATTTGTTTCCTCAAAAATCTTCCAAAAGCTTCTATCTCATTCTAAGTATAAGGTCTTACAGAAACCTACTTCTGTAATATCTTCCTATTTCAATTGCTTTTTTACCCTTACTTGCCTCTGCTTCAAACACATTGGCCTCCTTGTTCTGGGCTCTTGTTCATGAAACATTCTGGAAATGGTACCACCTCAAAGCCTTTGCACTTACTTTTCATTTTGCCTAAAAAATTACTGTCCCGTGTGCTCCCGTTTCCACAGTGTCAGTCTTTCCTCAGCCTCATTCCCACTCCAATCTGTCACCTTTCATTAGAATATGAGACCCAAAAAAGAGGGATTATTGACTGTTTTGTTCACTATTGTATCCCCACAGCCTAGAAGAAAAGTGGTTTCTGGCATATAGTAGACTCTTAATATTTTTAAATAAATATATACTAATATATTTTTTATTTTTAACATATTCATAGCTAGATTTTAAGTACCCATAGTTTACTTTTATTTTTGATAAATTATAGTCAATTATTTTGTATTCTCACTATTACCCATAACCTATTCATAGATTTAAAAATTTTTTAATGATAAGGTAATAGTTACTTAGAGCTAAGATGGACCTTTTAAGGTGAAGATTTTTTGGCCATCATGGGCTATTTATTGAATCTCTTTGGACCTTAGTTTCTTTATCTTTAATGGAATAAGTCAGTCAAGTTGTAAATCCAGCCATTTTTTAAATTAATAGTCAATTTGTATATCACAATATTAGGATGGTTCATATATAGTTTTTTCCAATATACTCAAAGTCACTATTGAAATGGTTTTCCATGAAGAAAAATTTTCTTCCAGTAGTTTGAGAGGCAGAGAGGAGAATGAGGCTGGATGTCTTTATTTTGTTAGTAAAGTGAGAGGTGAGTTTTTCAACTGAAAATGAAAGGGCTTATAATAAGAAAGGGTATTTGGAAAGAATGGAAATGATTGAGAATGAGTGTGAAAAGTAAGGTACAGAATTCACTGAGTTACTTTTGTTAAATGTTTATGAATCATGCAAATTACTTTTCAGGGGGAAAAATCCAGGAAATTACAATTCTTTATATGACAAATAAAAATATATAAAAAATATTTTAAAGATTTAAGGGCCTGACCAGTGATGGTGTAGTGGATAGAGCGTAGATCTGGGACACTGAGGACCCAGGTTTAAAACCCCAAAGTAGCTGGCTTGAGTGCGGGATCATCAACATGATCTGGAGTCGCTGGCTTGAAGCCCAAGGTTGCTGACTTGAGCCCAAGTTTGCTAACTTGAGCAAGGTGTCACTGGCTCAGTGTGACCCCACCCAGTCAAGGCAAATATGAGAAGTAATCACTAAAGCGATGCAACTATGAGTTGATGCTTCTCATCTTCCTCCTTTTCTCTGTCTTGCTCTCTCTCTCACCTCTCTCTAAAATAAAAATGATTTAATGAAATGGTACTAAGTAACTTTGATAGTGCTAACAGTTTTATATTTTTATTAATAATTATCTTCAGATTTATAACATTCTTTAGGTATCAAAAATATAGATGCTGAGCCTTGAATCTTATAAAGTATTTCATGGGTTTTTTTTTGTTGGTTTTTTTTTTTTTTGTATTTTTCTGAAGCTGGAAACGGGGAGAGACCGTCAGACAGACTCCCGCATGCGCCCGACCGGGATCCACCCGGCACGCCCACCAGGGGCGATGCTCTGCCCACCAGGGGGTGATGCTCTGCCCCTCAGGGGCATCGACCAGAGCCACTCTAGCGCCTGGGGCAGAGGCCAAGGAGCCATCCCCAGCGCCCGGGCCATCTTTGCTCCAATGGAGCCTTGGCTGCGGGAGGGGAAGAGAGAGACAGAGAGGAAGGAGGGGGGAGTGGAGAAGCAAATGGGCGCTTCTCCTATGTGCCCTGGCCGGGAATCGAACCCGGGTCCCCCACACGCCAGGCCGATGCTCTACCTGAGCCAACCAGCCAGGGTCTTAACCCTTATGGTTTTAGAAGAAATTGTGTTTTCTGGGCTTTGGAAACAGTTATAGTTTATTGAAATTCAATTAGAAATTCTCATCTATTTACAGAATCTGAAATCTGAATATTTAGTTCTTTAGTTTTCTAATTCTTTCATTTGGTCATTGTCCAGCAAAGCAGTTTTTGAGAGTTTCCTAACTGTGCATACTGCAGGGAATTGTAGGGAATAAAAATGTATAAATATTATTTTATGTGTAGTAATTTGAGAAGGATTCTTATCTGAAATTGTACTTACATATTTTCTTAACAAGACCCAGGAATAAATCCTCTTCAATCTCACTATTAATGTTCACTCACTCTTCCAATAATATCACATCTACTTTCTAATGCTTCTATCCTTTGTCTTCTCTTTTCCATGTTTATTACCGTTACCAGGTTTACACTCTAGTCATTTCCTGCCTCAAATACCATAAGGGCCTCCTAACTGGTTTCTCTGTTCCAGTCTTACCTCTCCGATCACCTTCACATTACAATTTGGATTGTCTTCTAAAATCCAAATCTGATGATCATGCCCTAGATTAAAATGTTCACAAACTCTTTGTTTTCCAACAATATTGAACTACTTGAATTTTCTCTCAAAGATCATATTATTTCATACTTTGTACATGCTTTTTACTCAGTGCTCCTCCCTCCCCTGCCCTGCGTTCTATGCTTAGCTATATTCAACCTGTCCTTCTGTATGGCAGGCATCACCAAGAAACCCTTCCTTGAGCCATTCTATCCTGCATTTCTCTGACTTAGAACTGTATGAGCCTTTTGAGTGATTCCATATAACTATGTAAACACCTCTAACATTCCATTTATCATGCTGAATTTGCAATAATAGTTGACTTGCCTATCTCCCACACTTATTTATGAGCAACCTAAAGAACAGAAATGTATCTTTGAACTCTGCATTCTCAACAGCTTGTGCAGTATCTAATAAATAGTAGACAGTCTTTAAATATGAAACACTTTGTGTATTTGTGTGCGTGACAGAGACAGAGACAGAGAGAAACAGATAGAGACAGACAGACAGGAAGGGAGAGAGATGAGAGGCATCAATTCTTGATTGCAGCTCCTTAATCTCCTTAATTGTTCATTGATTGTTTTCTCATATGTGCCTTGATGAGGGGGGGGTGCTACAGCAGAGCAAGTGACCCTTTGCTCAAGCCAGTGACCTTGGACTTTAAGCCAGAGACTTTGGACTCAAGCTGGTGAGCCCTTGCTCAAGCTGGTGACCTCGGGATTTTGAACCTGAGTCCTCTGTGTTCCAGTCCGATGCTCTATCTACTGTGCTACTGCCTGGCCAGGTACGAATCACTTTTTTTCTTGAGAATTGTTCTATACTGCTTCTCTGAGGGTAGTGCTCAAGTATGTGGAATGTTACATCTCTATCAGTCCTCCTCAAAAATAACTTGAAGAAATGATACTTTATTTCTGTACATGTAAATATATAAATAGTTATAAAGTATAAATATATTAAAATATGTTATAAGATATACCAAATATATAATAAATAATATAGAGCACTCTAAAGATTTCTATACAATGATTAAAGAAGTAGCAATATATTTTAAATAAAAAGTAATCTTAGAGAACTTTGAGTTAAAAAATATTTAAACCAGTTTCTTACTGAGGTATTTCTGACATTTTTTGCTCAAGTTAGGTTCATTTAGGTTTAATTTACCTGCAGTAAAATTTGCCCTTTTTGTATGTATAGTTCTATCAGTTTTGACAACTGTATGCAGTTGTGTAGCTGCCCCCACAGTCATAATAGGACATTTCCATAACTCTACAAAGTTCCTTTCATCCTCTTTGTAGTCACTCCCCTCCCCTTCACCTCATGCCCAGCACGTGGAAAACACTGCTCTGATTTCTGTCACTATAATTTTGCTCTTTCCAGGTCCTATAATCATAGTTTCCAACTTTTTATGTCTGATTTCTCTCACTTAGCATAGTGTATTGAGATTCATCTTGATGTTTCATGTATTAGTAATTAATTTCTTTTTACTGCCAAGTGGTATTAAAAAACTACATGAAGCCTGACCTGTGGTGGCTCAATGGGATAAAGCATCAACCTGGAATGCTGAGGTTGCCGGTTCGAAACCCTGGGCTTGCCTGGTCAAGGCACATATGGGAGTTGATGCTTCCTCCTCCTCCTCTCTCTCTCTCTCTCTCTCTCTCTCTCTCTCTCTCTCTATCTCTCTCCTCTCTAAAAATAGAATAAATAAAGTCTTTTTTAAAAAAACTACATGAATATACCACAACTTTTTTATCCTTTCAACAATTGATGGGTCTTTTACATTTTATGGCATTCTGGATAAAGCTGCTATGAATAGTTGTACACAGGTCTTTGTGTGAATATATATTTTCATTTCTCTTTGGGCATTGCCTAGGAGAGACCTGGTTTGGTCATATGGTAAGTTTTTGAAAAGACTACAGTCTTTTTAAGCAGTTGAAAGCAATTGAAACTTTATTTTTCCAATTGAATTTCCTTGGTACTTACATATAAAATCAGGCTCTGACCAGTTAGCTGAGTCGTTTAGGAGCGTCACCCCAAAACAACAAGGCTGCGGGTTCGATCCCCGGTCAGGGCACACATAGGAAGCAACCAATGACTGCACCACTGAGTGGAACAACAAATGAATGTTTCCCTTCACCCTCCTTTCTCTCTCCCTCTCTCTGTCTCTGTGGAAATCAGTCAATAAATAAAACCCTGGCTGGATAGCTTGGTTGGTTACAGCACTGTCCTGGTGTGAAGGTTGCCAGTTTGATTTGCGGGTCAGGGCACATACAGGATCAGCCTGATGTTCCTGTCTCTTTCTCCCTACTTCTTTCAAAATAGAAAATCTAATATATATATCTGGTCTCTATTCTGTTCCATTCATTTAAATGTTATACATAGGCCAATGTCACACTGATTACTATAGCTTTATTATCTTGAAATTAGGTAGTGTGAATCTTCCAATTTTGTTTTTTCTCAAAATGATTTTGGCTATTCTGGATTATTTGTGTTTCCATAAAAAATTTTTTTTAATCAACTTGTTAATTTCTACAGAAAAACCTGCTGCAATTTGATTGATATTTTGTTGATTCTAGAGAAAAATTTGGTAAGAATTGACATCTTAACAATATTAATCTTCTAGTCCATGACTTTGGTATATGTCTCCACTTATTTAAGCATTGTTTAATTTCTTAAGTTAACGTTTTATAACTTTTAGCATAGAAATGCTATACATTTTAAAATGTTATATCTCTATGTTTTATGTTTTTATGCTATTATAAATTGTTTCCTTTAAATTTCAAGTTACAATTCTTTGTTGCTAGTATTTAGAAATATAATTGATTTTTTTATAATTGATATTCTATTCTATAAGTTTACTACATTCATTTATTAGTGCTAGTGGCTTTTTTTGATAGACTCTATATTATTTTCTATATTGACAACATGCTAGCTACAAATAAAATTTTATTTCTTCTTTTCTGATCTGACTTATATTTGTTTTTCTTGCTCTATTTCACTGGATTGAATCTCCAGAACACTATTGGACAGAAACAGTGAGGCGAACATCCTTGTCTTCTTACTTATCTTAGGGAGAAAGTATTTAGTCTATCACCATTCAAAATGATAGTTAACTCTGAGGTTTCTGTAAATTCCTTTGAGCAGATTGAAGGAGTCTCCTTTTATTCTGAGTTTGCTGATAAATTTCATTATGAATGAATGTTAAATTTTGTCAAATTATTTTTCTATAGTTATTGAAAATACCATATTTGTTTTCTTTTCAGCCTATTGATATGGTTAGTTATTATATCCTTTATAGAGTATATTTTGAATTTCCAAGAGGACTAATGATACAGATTTTGGATCACAGGGCCCTCATTTTACTGGACATTTTTTTTAGAACTAGTGATCTATAGAACATACTGGGAAATGCTAATATAGAGAATAAATGTGTAACATGGACATAATTCTTTTTAAACTCATAGGATTATTAATGAGGGTAACCAAGATTATGTAGATAAAGCACTTAGCTTAATGCTGAACGTATAATAAATGTTCAAGAGATATTCAAATATTAAAAGCTAATTTATATATTAATTTGAGCATGAATTCTACATTTATTGAATGCTTATTCTTTCAATATCACTGTTAGTAATATTACAAATATTAACATGAAATTAAAATGATGTGCTTAATATGTGACCATGTTACCTTTGGATTTTTTTTTTTACCCTATAAAGAAAATGTATGTATATTCTGCCAGAATTATAAAGAGCAGTTGTTTTCAAAGTTCAGATCACCAGATATTAACTTTACCCTTCAGAGAGAGGCCCAACTAAAAGGTTCCTCAGCACCAATATGATTATTATTTTAACTTATTTCACAGGTAGGAAATAACTTGTGAAATTCCTCCACATAAATAAGAAAATGGGTAAGTCTGCCCACTTTATGAGTTAGCCTTTGAGGAAGGAAACAGTTGACCCTTTTATGTTCTCTTATGTCCCATTATACACACGGGAAGACCTCAACTGTGTGGGAAATCTTAGAGATCATTATCTAAGCTTTAAGCAGCACTTTTTCTATAGGAAATGAAAACACATCTATGCACTCTTGGAAAGCAAGGATGTAGTTGTTGAACATACACACACACAAATGCAGCTTTACTTTTATTTTATTTGTAACGTGGAAGGTCACACTACTGTCTGCACTGGTTTTATATCACCGCATGACTTTACTGAAGATCACATACTGAATTTTCATTTGCCTAGTGTAAAGGGCTTATTTCTCTTAGTGTGAGAATTCTCAGGAAAGGAGAAGAACCAGACAATTGCAAGTGACACACCAAATATCTCTTTCCTGTTAGAAGTTTTGTTTTAAAACTAAGTAATTATGTGGCTCTGATGATGTGTTTTCCCTGGGACAATAGTTTTCTGACATTTCAGAACAGCAGTTTATAATAATGCTCACATATAAGTTTGATATTACATGTTGTTTAAAGAATCAGCAGGTCTAGACTCGAGTTTATTTTTTAAGTGTATGGTAATGATCTGCTATACAGTAGCCCCTCACCAAATCACGGTTTACTTTCACAGTCTCACTGTATTACGGATTTTAAAATTGTATATATCTAATGTTGCATCGCGGATTTTTCACTATACCGCGTGATTTTGCGGTATGTAGGTATATTTATTATTTTAATTATTTTTGCAGTAAAATAAGCATTTTCTAGCCTTAAAAATTGAAAACAATATAAAAAGAGTGTGGGAAAGATTAATAACAGTGTGGGAAAGGTTTATAAGAGTGTGGGGAGGGTTTATAAAGCCTTAAAAATATATAAATAATAAAATAAATATAAGATCGCTACTTCGTGGATTTTCGCCTATCGTGAGGGTTGGGGGAGGGTTCCAGAGCCTAGCTCCCATGATCGAGGAGGGACTGCTGTATTTCAAACAGAAGGGTATGTGTGCCTACCTGACAGCAAGAATAACTAGGTAATAGGAAGTAATACTACCTAAGTTATTTGAGGGGTAGGGGCATGGAGCAGAGGAAAGAAAAGTTTAATTAGGCCTTCGTTCCCTAGCTCCGGGAATGCATAAAGGAACAGTATCTAAGTCAATGCATATACTATCTTCTTGGTATTATTCTGCTCCAAAGTAGTCATAAGGGCCAGGAGACCAGCTTCAGAATTGAGAAAGCTAGGTTCAAGCCCCACCAATACCACTCATCTTGAATGAATATATTAATTTTTCTGAGCTGTTTCATCTGTGAAATTCTCATCTCATCTTAATCAATCTTAACTCATAGTTTTATGATAAAAACTATAAAAAGTTACATGCAAAATACTTTAGAAACTACAAGTTACTTTCTCTTACTCAACTGCAAAAACTTAGAAATAATCGCCATGGTAGTTACATTCAAAGAAAGTATCATAATAAAGGCCAAACTGGTTTTTGTTTTGTTTTTTATCCATGTTCTAAATGACTGCAGAGCTATATCTTGAAATATGTATTGATATTTTCTGGGTTATGCAGTTGATGTTCTGAATCTAGAGCTTCTAACATTGTCATTTCCCCCTTTTTGTGGTTATAAGCACTTGTTACCTAGCCCACTGGCATCTGGCCAGTCTTGCCAGGTCTTGTAAATAATTGTTAGTGGCTTGTGATGACTTTAGCTAATTCCTTAAGAAATCTCAAGGGAAAGAATTGGAATTTGCAAATTGAGAACTCTATCTTAGTTTAGAAAACTATTTCCTCATATGTTTTATTTTTTAATTTTTTTATTTATTCATTTTTAGAGAGGAGAGAGACAGAGAGGAAGAGAGAGGAGAGAGAGAGACAGAGACAGAGAAGGTAGGAGGAGCTGGAAGCATCAACTCCCATATGTGCCTTGACCAGGCAAGCCCAGGTTTCGAACCGGCAACCTCAGCATTTCCAGGTCGACGCTTTATCCACGCGCCACCACAGGTCAGGCCTATTTCCTCATATGTTTTAGAGCTTTCTTTCATCCATTTGTAGCCTCTCCACACAAATCAGTTCATAAGTGAGTTTTTCTAAGACGAAGATTAAAAGTAAATAATAACACTTTGATCTAATTGTTAGGATAGTTGAGATATTTTTATTTTATTTCTCATATTCATATAAAATATCTTTCTATTTCTTTTATTTTTTGCATAGTTTTAGCTTATTTCTTTTGGCTTTTTATTTGAAATCTGCAAGAAGAACTAAGGTACATCCAGTAGTCTTAAATACATTATTTCCTATGGATATTTTAGAGTAATGAAAAGGGTCCCTACCCTGTTCATTGTAGCGAACTAGTTTGTGAGTACTTTTGCACTCCATCGTCCTTTGCTACTGTTAATCTCCGTCTTCTCCCCCTCTTTCTTTTTGTTGTTGTCACAGTTTAAATTTGGTTTTATTGTGTTCTTCTTGGAGCTTTTACTTGTGGCTCTGTTTTTTTTTGTTCTTTGTATCTGATTGGAGAACCCCCTTTAGTAATTCCTGGAGTGGGGGTTTTCTGATGATAAATTCCCTCATCTTTTCTGTATCTGTGAATGTTTTTATTTCTCCTTCGTATTTGAAGGATAGCTTTGATGGGTATAGTATTTGTGGCTGAAAGTTCCTCTCTTTCAGGACTTTAAATATTGGGGTCCACTCTCTTCTAGCTTGTAGAGTTTCTGCTGAGAAATCTGATGATAATCTAATGGGCCTTCCTTTATATGTTGTATTCTTCTTTTCCCTGGCTACCTTGAGAATTTTTTCTTTGCTGTTGGTTTGTGTCAATTTCATTATGATATGCCTTGGAGTAGGTTTGTTGGGGTTAAGAAAACTTGGAGTTCTGTTTGCTTCTTGAACTTGAGGCTTTAGTTCTTTCCATAGGCTTGGGAAGTTCTCATCAATTATTTGTTTAAGTATGTTCTCCATTCCATTTTCTCTCTCTTCTCCCTCTGATATACCTATTATTCTTATGTTATTCTTTTTGATGGAGTCAGATAATTCTTGTAGGGCTATCTCATTTTTTTTAATTTTTGAGTCTCTTTCTTCTTCTCTCTGTTGTGCCTCAAGTTGCTTGTCTTCTATTTCACTAATCCTCTCTTCTATCTGACCTGTTCTATTAGCTAAGCTTGTTACTTCGTTTTTCAGCTCGTGAATTGAGTTTTTCATCTCTGTTTGATTTGTTTTTATAGTTTCAATTTCCTTGGACATATATTCTTTGTGTTCATGGAGTTGTTTTCTGATTTCCCTATATTGCCTTTCTGTGTTTTCTTGTATATCTCGGAGGATTTTTAGGATTTCTATCTTGAATTCTCTGTCATTTAGCTCCAAGGTTTCCAATATATTAAATTTTTTCTCCATAGATTTTTCCTCATCTAGCTGTGTTACCTCTCTTTCTTTTGTATCCATGATATTCGATTTTCTCTTCCTTAATGGCATCTGAGGGTGGTTTTGTTGATAGTATTAATGAGATTTAATAAAGAATAAAAAGTTAAAAAAAAATAAAAAAATAACAAATCGAAAAAAGTTGTTTTTTTTAAAAAAAATTAATAATGAAATAAAGAAAAATAAAATAAAATAAAAATTTTTTAAAAAAGGAAATTATTCCCCCCCTCTTTTTTTCCTCTCCTCTCCTCTCCCCTCTTTCTTGAGAAAATCTTGTGGTGGACTGTGAGTTATAACAAACAATGCCTGTGATGGAGGGCCTGAATTGGGGAAAAGTAATAAAGGGGCAAAAAAGAGAGAAAGAAAAAAAAAAAAAAAAAAAAAAGAAAAAAAAAGAGCGTATGGACCCACAAAAAGCAAATAAGGAAAAAATTTGGGTCAAGAATAAAATGATTTGCTTTTAGGTGTTGGTTTTCTAAGAGTTATGATGAGAGGAATAAGAGGAAAATGGAAAAATGGGGGGACAAATTAAAAACTTACTATTGTATTTAGTGGAACAAGAACTAGATAATATGGAGAGCCAGGGATGGGAGCACTGCTAGTGAGTTAAAAAGGTGAAGTAAAAACCCCCCAAAATGCCACAAACATAGGTGTGAGTCCCAGATAAGATAATTTGTTTGTTATTGAGGTTTGAATGAGAGGAGATGTAAAGGAGAAAGGAAGAAACTAATATAGAGGGAGAAAAGAAAGAGAGAGAGAGAAAAAAAGAGGGAACCACTAAAAGAAGAAAAAAGAAAGGAGAGAGAGAGAGAGAGTTAAGGGTTTTGGAGTGCAACCCTCATAGAGAGAAAGGAAGAGAAAAGAAATGATAATGGGAGATGTAACACTTATGGGTAGTGTAGTTCAAGGAGAGGAGAGAGTAAGACCGGTAGAGAGTTAATTGGCCAAATTGGAGGAGGAAAAAAAAAGTCTCAAGAATGAAGATAAGAGAAACAAACGAACAAATATAATAAAATGGGATAGGTTATAAAGTCTGCAGATTATTCTTGATTTTGAGAGGTTATCTTCTTGCTTTTTCTTTTCTCTCCCTCTTCCTGGTCGGTGACTCTGTACCCCGGGTTCTGCCCCTTTGGCACGCTCAGGTAGAGGTTTGCAGTTGATAAGTCTCTATGGCAATGTCATGTATTGTGCTTTATTCTCATTGGGAGTCGAGGCTCATTAGCATTTATAGGCTCCGACAGTGAGAGAGTCCGTGTTCCTGGAGCCTTTCTCCTAGTCTTTCCTTCCTCAATTAGTAGCCTGATAGTCCAGGTATGGGGTTGCTGCTGCCTCTGCCTGGATAGTAAGAGGCTCAAATTGCTGGCAACTCCCCACTCTATTTCCACTCAGCACAGGGCTCTGGGTAAGGCTCAGTCAGTCAGAGCTGCTAGCATAATCAGGCGGGCTTTCCGCCCACTCGAAGACCTCTGGCTCTGCCACTCTATCCGGTAACACAAGCGGGCGCCCACTTCCGGGGCGCTTGGAGGAAACTCTCACTCACTGTCTGCAACCAGGATATCCGGCCAGCAGTCTCACGCTCTGAGTGAAACCCCCAACCGCAGGGAAAAGTTGCAGCGTTGGAATTGAGTCTCGCTCCGTCCCCGTGTGCGGCTTTTGCAAGGCGCTGGGGCGGCCCGAGATTCCGCTTTGGCCCACACAAAGGCCCCTGACTCTGCCCCTCTGTGCGATAACACGGGCGCGCACTGCCGAGGCACTCGGAGGAATCGCTCACTCCTTATCTGCGCGCGCAAACCAGGATATGAGGCCGGCCGCGGTTCCCTCTGAGTGAAACAGCCTCCAGCACGGAAAATCTCCACCGTTGGGATTAGTTCTCACTCCCTCCCGTGCGTGGCTTTCCCAGGGTGCTGGGGCTGCCCAGAGACTCTGCCCTCAGCCCACAGAAAGGCCTCTGACCCTGCCTCTCCGTGGGGCAACACGGGCACCCACTTCCGCGGCTTAGGAAGAAATCTCTCTTCCACTAACTGCGCACCGACCAGGAGACCGGGTAAAATGGCCGCTCCGCTTGTCTTTCTTTGTTTGGGTTTGGCGCGAGTGTTAGCTTGTATTGCCCGGGTTGCCACAGGATCAGATTTTCCTCGGCTTGGATCTCTGAGCCACAGCCTGGTTCGGCCGTTTTTGCTGCAGGGGCCTGGATCTATTCACCCCCTTTGCCCACCTCAGTTTCTATATTCACAGTTACCAGAGAAAGCCGCCCTGTTTAGGTTAGTGAGGAAGGCGGAGCATTTCTTACTCCCTATTTCCTTCGGGGTTTGGTTATATATTTAGCCAATTTTTCACTCAATCATACCTTTGGGTGTATTGCGAAGAATCTGGAAGCTCCACGTATAGGTTTTTCTGTTTCTGGTTGAAGATCTTGTTGAGTTTTGGGGGAGATTTATCGGTATCGCTTCCTACTCCGCCATTACTCTGACGTCATCTCCTGGATATTTTAGAGACAGAGCTTTTTGAATTGCTTTAAATATTAGCTTCCAAGTGCCATTATATTCTATAGCTTATAAAAATTTTAATTTTATGTTCATCTGACTTCTAAGTAAATGTTTTTAATGCATTGCTATGCTTTTCAAAGTACTGCTATCAGAGCATTTCTGTTGACCTTATGAAGCAATGACCCTTTTCATTGAATTAAGAATGCTTTGAGTAGGAGTCTTACAAACTTATAAAATATTATCTTAAGACGATCCTTTACCAATCTCTTAAAACATAGAACTACTTTTTAACTATGTTATTATATACTGGGCATACAAAATGCAATATTTTTATTATACAGTCATGTGGATTTTAAAATTTAATTAGTGAAATTTAATTAAATGAGAATGTATGGCTTCTTTTAATGTTTTGGATAACTCATCTAATCAGTGAGAATTCTTAGACTAATGTTTTTGTTTTGATTAGGTCTTATTAAAATGGTTAATGGTTAACTATAAGACACATGGTGAAGGTTTCATTCATATTAATAACTGTGTAAAGTAATTTCATTTGCATTGGTAAATTTGAAACTCTTCTTTCACTCTATTCAAGCTTTTAGTTTTCATTTCCTATTTTATAAACATCATAATAATTATTGATTTCAGTATTCTTGCATTTCTTTTTCTTTCTTTCTTTCATTTTCCACATAGAAATTCCAAGATAAAGGATCCTTTACTCTTAACTTTCCCTAAATGAAGTCATTGGCATAAACATTAAATAATTTAATCAAAGCACCATGAAATGATAATATAAGAAATGTTGCAGGAATTACACAGGCTTAGAAATTTTAAGTAGAAATGAATGTAGCCAATAAACTATAGAATCAGTACTCAAATTCAGGTCTTCAGACTTCTAAATCAATGCTTGAATTTCCTTCTAGACCAGTGTTTCCCAACGTGGGGCCCACGCCCCACAGGGGGGCAATTCGATAATGAAGGGAGGCAATTTGAAAATGAACTCGACATGACTTCAACTCTTTCGCCCCGGGCCATTTAAATGCAATGCTAGATATCAGTGCCAAATTTAACAAAAAATGCAATTCTTAAATAATTGCGGTAAATAATTATTAAGTATAATTTCATTTGACGAGACCAAAATATCAACTGGGTGATTGGCGTCGTCAAGTAAACTTCGTCCTGGGTTCCCCGCGGAGTCTGCCGCGGGGAACCCCGGACGTTTTAAAAACTCGCTAAACAACGCAATTATTCTCACCTAATTGGCCCAATGCAATTTCTGTAGTGTTTCACATCATTCAGTTGGTGTTAATTTGAAATAAGTGTCAGTTAAAACTGTTGTAAAAGCTCGTTGATTTAGTAAATATACACATATATATTGTATAGATATAATTGGTAAGTATTTGATTTTATTTTTATCAATATTAAACTCTTTATTAAGTACTTCTTGCATCGGGGCTAGAAAACACTAATATTTTATAAATATTATTGGGGCTATAATAGTGCATGCACGACAATTTTAATTTTAGAAGCATAACTTTCCAGAAAATTTTGTCAAGTGGAAAAAATATAGATACCTTTTGATTTGCGGTGGTAGTGTAGTAAATGTGTTATATACATTTAAGTAAATATGAATTTTTAGTATACGTTTACTCTGTCACATTGAATATATTTTAACACATATTTTAATATTAGTTTTTAATTGATCTTATTTTTATTTCTTATAGCCCATAGTAAAATGAGTGGTGCAAGCAAGAAAAAAACTTGTCAATATTCGGAGGGATATTTAAAATTTGGGTTCATACCCGCTGTTCACGATGAGCGGATTCCTTTTTGTCTTTTATGCCAGCAATGCTTGACCAATGAATCAATGAAACGAGGTCGTCTTGAGGCGCATTTGAAGGCGAAACATAGTGCTCATAATAATTCAGATTTGAGTTACTTTAAAACTTTAAAGAAAAATTTTGAAAAAATAACAACATTAAAGTCTCTATTTACTGCTCATACTTCAACTAATAATCGTGTTCTTGAGGCTAGTTATCAAATTTCTTTATTCATTGCTAAAACTGGAGAAAATCACACTATAGGAGAGAATTTAATAAAACCATCAATATCAGCATTTCTTAAAACGGTTCTTGAAAAAGATGACAAAAATGTAAAAGCTATGCCACTCAGTGACAATACTGTTAGCAGAAGAATAGACAAAATGAGTGAGGATATTGAAAAACAACTTATTGAAAAGCTGAAAACAAGAAAATTCTCCTTGCAAATGGATGAATCAACTTTGAGACGGTGAGATAGTATTGATAACTTACGTAAGATATATTGATAAAGGACATTTTGCTGAAGAAATGTTGTTCTGTAAAAGATTAGAAAGCACCACTACCTCCAAAGATATATATAATAAGCTAAAAAACTACTTAGATGTTAATGATATACCAATGAAAAATATAACATCTTGTGCTGCAGATGGTGCTCCCAATATGATGGGCAAGAAAAATGGCTGCTTAAAATTGATGAAAGATGTGAATCCAGAAATGATTCTTGTGCATTGTGTTATTCATAGGGAAAACTTGGTAGCTAAAAACATCTCGCCTGTTCTGAATGAAGTATTACATACAGTAATAAAGTGTGTTAATGCTATTAAAGCTAGTGCCAAATGTGAGCGTCTTTTCAAGCTATTTTGTGAAGAACAAAATGAAGACCATGTGAGACTTTTACTTTATACTGAAGTAAGATGCCTATCTAAAGGAAACTGTTTGAAAAGATATATGGAACTGTTTGATACTCTTAGTGATTTTTTAAGCGACAAACCTGAAATGAAGTATCTGTTAACAATAGATGGTAAAGCATTTGTGAGTTATTTAGCCAATATCTTTGAAAAACTAAATATATTAAATAAGCAACTTCAAGGAACAAATAAAACTCTTGTCGATGCAAAAGCAAAGATATTTGGTTTCATTACCAATATTGAGTTATGTCAGAAACATATTAACAACAAAAACTTTAAACGGTTTCATTGGTTCCAAAAATGTGAAGTAACTGATACCGCTTTACTTGTTATTGTCAATCATTTGAATATTCTATCGGCTGATTTAAAAGAAAGATTTTCTGATTTAAAACGAATTGATTTCCCAACATGGATGATGCAGCCAATATTAGTGGATTTGTCTGATATATCAAATATGCAGTATCAAGAAGAACTCGCAGAATTGCAAAATGATGAGTCAGTTAAAGCTTTATTTAATATCAAAGGAGCGATGGCATGGCTTTGTGAGGAGACAGAAATCAAAAACCCAAATTCAAGCAAATGTGCAAGAAAACTATTACTACTGTTTCCATCTTCATTTTTAGCTGAATGTGGATTTAGTGCTATAAATGATTTACTGGTAAAAAAAAGAAATCGGCTGGATATAACACAACGTGGAGACTTGAGACTAAAGCTAACCAAATTGGAACCTAATATAAAATCTCTGTGCAGCAAGCATCAAGCGCAAGGATCACACTAAATTGAAATAATAAATTAATATAGAAAAATCTGTATTAAAATTATTTGGAATTTAAATTTCTGTTTTTCATTATATGTTTTGAAATTTTACTTACTGTGTTTTGTTAACAATTTCATAGTGATTTCTTCCTAGAACCTATCATTTATGTTTATTAAGTGAACAAATCAATTTTTTAATGTTAAAAATTATGTATGTTACATAGGGGGGGACATAAAAATTTTAGAAAGGTTAAGGTGGGGCATGGCACAAAAAAGGTTGGGAAACACTGTTCTAGACCCTCCAAAAGGAATCCTTATTCTTTTCTTATCTCATATGTAATACAGGTTCATTTATAAACCTTAAAAATTAGAAAGGCAAAAAGTAGAAAATAAACAGTAAATCATAACCACTGTTAACACCATGGTATACACCCTTCCTGATTCCAGCTGCCCAATGTGGTAGCCATTAGTCACTAAACATCAAGTGCTCAACACCCACAAATAGCTAGAACCTACTACTATATTGGACAACACAGATATAGAGTATTTCCTTCATCATGGAAAATGTATCAGTGCTCTAAGTGTAGACTTGTTTTCATGTATGAAGAAAGGCCTATACAGATATATGTATATACACATATAAATTAATATTTAAAAAATAAAATGAGGCCATACGATATATATATTTTAATCTGACTTTTCATTGAGCATAAACATTTACTATATTAATGTATGTAATTTGCATAATCATTTCAATGTATGAATTGTTCATTATAGCTATATGCCATATTTCATCAAGCTCTTCTTTTTGTATTTTTAGATGATTAGCATTATTTTAATGTGACACACAATGTCACAATGAGCATCCCTATATACACAACTTTATACTTTTATCTAGTTATTTCCTTAAGATGAATTTCTAGGAGGAGATATTCTTAAATAAGAAAGTATGCACAATTTGAAGGTATTTGCTATAAAGACCAAATTGACCTTCAGAGAAAAATGGGGCAATAACATCTTCACCAGTAGTGAGAGAACTCATGTTATACCTTATTCTTACTAACATAAGTGTCAGTTTATTTGCTTTTTAAATTCATGAAGACCTCGTTTACTTTTATTCTTGGTCCATCGGTCTCCTCAGAATTTTTATATTTAAGAAGTAGTATGCCAAATAAATAAACTACGTGGAGAAAACAGTGTGAACTAAACCTGGAAAAAGTTAAAATTAGTTTAAAATTAATATATGCACATATAATATAATATAGAAATTATATAAATTACATGTCTTATGTAAACTTATACATAATTATATAAATATAAAATATAAATGTAAAAGTATATTAAATTATATAGATATAGATATAACTCACCACCCATGTCAATTTATAATTAGGAATAACTTTCACTTAATATTTTAATAGGCACATTATTATTTTCTGAATACCATTATAATTATGACAAATTTGCCACTACTCAGACCATTTTGAAACCACAATAATACATTCCAGGGTGTGTCATTCTGGGAAGTTGCCATTATGGGAAGTATGAAGTCACTTGGCCTTTAAGTTAGTACATCAGAATATGCTCAAGGAAAGTAATATCTAATCAGAAATAATGTTTTACAATAGCCACTTAATTATAATTCATTACATTTTAGTTATAGTAACACCTACTTACTTATTCCATGGAATTTTTTAAATGCTGTGTTCTCTAAATGAAGGTTTTTATTAGTTATTAAATTTGTTATCCTTAAAGTACCAAAACTTAACCTATATATCATAAGCTATAAAACAAACCAGAAACAAAGTCTTTTCCTAATTGTGGTAAATCTGACTAGCTGGTTCCAGTTCCCCTGCCAAGTACTGATGATCTCTGCCCTCTGAGCTCATACATTCTCAGGTTCTGTTTTATACTCACATCCTATCACATGGCCATAGGCAGTATTACTTCAATACATTACATTAGCTCAAATTAGTTTCTTAGATGATCTAATCATTGTGTGAAAGCCCTGAGGGAATGGAATGCAAGACAGGTAAAGGTCAATGAGAAAATAGAGGCTGAAAGCCATTCAAGGGCAGAGCTCTATAATAGAAGTGGGATTATTAGGTGGTGGAGGACAGGATTGGACCAAAAAAAAGGCAAATCAATATATTTACATTAAACTGGATTACTTTGTGAGCTTTAGGGTGGAAATCATTATAGTTTTGTTGACATTTAGTTTGGAAAGTTTTGGGGAGAAGGTGAGATTTGGAGGAGCTTTTATATAGAAAGTAAGTGTTATCTGGTAGGAAATAAGATATGAGGAGGGAAGATATTACAAGAATAGGTATTAAATATGTTTCAGGTTGCAGCAAAATCACTTGGGAAAGAAATGAATATTTACATAAATAAGGTATGTTTCCAACTCTAACATGAAGGTGGGTAAGAGAAGTTTTTCATGCAAAAGATCATAATTACATTAACAAAATCCTTTAGATCATTGATATTTTCATTGCTATGACCAAAGATTAAATTTAACACTTTACCAAAATAGAGTTGTTGTTTGAAGACTTAAATTACAGATCTAAATCATTCTCATTGATGATTAGAAACTTCAGAGTCATCTTCTAAAATATAGCGTGGAGCAAAAGTAGGTTAATAGTTGTCTGTGTGGAAAATAATACAATAATTAATAAATATTAATACAAGAATAAACTATTCTGTATACTCACAACTGTAAACCCACTTTTGTCCCACCTTGTATATCAATAGCAGTTTGTTAGACAAATTATAAAGGATTCCGGAAACTATAGTTGATTCAACACTTTTTTTAAGCCTCTATACAATAAATGATTAATGACAATCTTATAGTATATGCATAACCTCTTATGGCACAAGTTTAAAATTAATCATTCCCTTGACTTGGTTTTATTTTTGTTCTTCCTCAACTTGTACTAATATATTATCTATTTTTCTAAGAATCACCTGTAAACATCCCTGAAATACTAAGTAATTTTTTCATGTGCATTTAATTGGTGTGGTATCTAGATGTTCCACAAGTCAGTGTGATGTACTTTTTTAAAAAAATGTTTATTTTATTGATTTGAGAGAGAGAGAAAGGGAGAGAGAGAGGGATAGGAACAACGATCTGTTCCTGTATGTGCTCTGACCAGGGATCAAACCCACAACCTCTGTGCTTCCAGATGATGATCTAACCAACCAAGCTATCTGGCCAGGGCAATATGATGTAGTTTGAAGTAAAACACTCTCTCTGAGGGAAATGTCATGACAACATGCAGTTGAGAATAATTGGAATATGATTTTACTTTCTTATAATAATGATGTCATCAGTATAGATGAAGACATTAACATTAGATTCAAAACAGAAGAAGGGCAGACTTCCCCTCCCACTAATAAATCTCCTAGAGAAATTTTTAGTTTATAGAAGTTTAACATTTGAGAATGGTATATAAATTCACCTCCTGAATCCTTTGTAAAATAGAGTTAACAGTGTGACTGATAAAAGTCCTTTGAGAAAATAAACATTCACTGTAATTTAAAATTTTACTATTCCACAATTTCATTATAATATATTTCTAAGAAACTATCATTTCAGAAAAAAAAAAATTCTCCCTTTAAAAGGAATTGCAAGTAATTGAGCAAAATTTTCCTCATCCTTATGCAGTTTAGCAGTTTGAGGTTGGCAGTAAATTTCTTCATGCTACTGAGTAATTCAAGTGGGTATAAAGAACAGAAATCAAATCCTTTGTGTGTACATATCATATGTTTGGGGAGCATGATCAGAAAAGGAATAGATTTAAAGGATGTCCTCAGAGAGGAGATGAGACCTAACTACAATTTTAAACAACAAATGAGAGATTGTTAGATAGATAGTAATAAAAACTGGCTCTCATATGTCAGACCCTGTCCAAGTACTGTCTAGGTTTTAACTATTTTAATTCTTAAGATTCTCTGAAGTAGGAAACGTTACTTTTATTTTACATATAAGACAACTAGGGCATCCCATCCAAAGACTTTCTGCTAGTACACAGAGAAGTTAAAAGTCAGTCACAGAGAGGATGACTCTGAGTCTGTTAGAGACAGGAGAAGTGGCCTTCAGCCTCTCCCTCCTTTAAACCCACCTGGGGGGGGTGTCAAATTAATTAAAGTTTCTTACCTCTCTCTACCTCATTTCACCCCTCATTTTCACTCTTCTACTATTCTTTATTTTCTGCACTAGTTAATAATTTTCCACCTATTTTCATATTAAAAATATTGTATATGGATAAACTGAAACCCCTTCAGAACCCTTTTCCCTAAAAGCTCTAATAACTCAAAAGGCTTTGTGTTTCCTAACTGCTGTCTCTCAACCAGGCAGAATCCTGATTCCGTCTTTTCCTTACATTCATGCTACAGAGCAGCAACCCTAATCCTCCCTGAGACAGCGGAGACTTGCAGCTGAAGAGGGAATCGGGCAAAACAAGGAAGGGCGAGAGAACGGAAGTTTGTGTGTAGAATTCAAAATATTAAAAAATCAAGATAGTGTCAGGTTGACTTTAGTGCTAAGATGAAAATAAAATCTGGGTGAGGGGGCATATGAGGAAGGTAGTCAGGGAAAGCCTCTAAGAAGGGGTCTTTGTTCCTTGACCCAACGTTGAGGGCAGCCAAGCAGAGGGGAACAGGAGCAGGAAAAGCAGAGCAGTCCAGGAACAAGGGTAAAGGCCTGAAAAGAGCAAAGACTTTCATTCCTGCAGGAAAGTGAAAGGAAACCAGAACAGCTATGAGCGGTCGAGAGAGGATGTGAGGAATTAGAAAGAAATCATCAGGCAGGCCGTTTAGACAAAAGTAGAGAATTTGAATTCTGTTCTAAATGAAATGGAAGCCGCTGACGGAATTTAAACTGATAAAAAGGCACACTCTCATTCATATTTTAAAAATACAACTCCACTGGCCATATGTTCTAAAGTGGACATGTGACATCCAAGCAGAAATGTATGTACAAGGCAGTTGGGAGTTTGAGTGAGCGGTTGGTGTTGGAGATGTTATGTAGAGCCCTGTAAGGAGGCGAGACGACCTATGGATTGAGAGAAGAGAAGATCCAGGGCTCATTCCTGATGCTGTCCAACTCAAGAGCTTCGATGGACAAGGAGAGGCTGGGGAGGTACAGGCAAAACTTAGACACTCCTGGGCCAGCCAACACTTAGTTGTCATAAAGGAGTGTTGATGCCTATACCTTTTGAACTGTCATGCTCATCTAATCTATTATTAAATGTGACTTCGCTGATATGAGATTTTATCTGAGTTTATCTTTTTGTCTTGTAAAAAAAACTGAGCAAATATGGATTAGATTGAATTAATGGTATTAGCAATCAATTTTTTGGCCAGTATAAATTAGTGTATATTAGGGAATATAATTATTAAAGAGTTGGGGGTAGAGTATATACTCAATGCCTTTTAAATGTCCAAACCTTGTAAATGAAGCAACAGTCTCCCTCTGCCACGTTTTCCTGCCTCTCTCCTTCTCCTGAGCTCCAAGGGCCTTTCTTTGGCCTCTGTAACTTGTTTCCTAAAACCCATTTCTTCTACCTCTGTAACTTTCTAAATAAACTTTCTCTTTAAAAAGAAAGAAAATTATGATACTGACATTAAAGACATCTGTTATATCAGGTTGAAGTTAATAAAAGTTGCAATTATTCTTGGCATTAGATGTATAATAACATTTTATATTTGAGGAGAATATATACTTTATCCACAATATAACCGCAGTCTTTCTCAAAAGATACTGTGTACTGTCTGGTTGTCCAATATTTCCAATACACCCAAACTTTAACTGACAATTTTTTCCCCAAGCTAAATTTTATTACTTTCAAAAAGTTTATTGTTTTAAAGTTAGACTTAATGTGGGATAAACTGTATCAGAGAAAGCACAAGGACACATACAGCAAAAGTAGTTTCATCTGACACATAAATATCAGCATAGAAAACGCAATATATTTATTCTGTCTCATTTTTTTTAATTTCAGTACCAAATTAAACTGGATAAAAGTTCCAAGTTTTCTTCAGGCAAAATTTTTGTTTTCTTAAGCAGCAGTTTTCACTTAATTCAAAATAACTCTGTGGCAAATGCCCAGATTTTGTATTAACATGTGTAATTTTTCAGAAGAAATGTCATGTCCTATTGCTCGCCCTTTAATATGGATTGATTAGATGCAGTGTCAGAGTTCTATTAAGAACATCTGAAATGAAGAATGCCTAGAAAAGTGGGTGCATCAGTGGTAACATTAATATTTTGTTTCAAGAGAGGGACTGATTTTTGCTAAAGCTGCACATTTCTCTGGGCTTGAATGGATTGGATAGAATTTCAGACTGAGTGATGAAGTACAAACACTTGCATTCAGATTCTTTGTTATTTTACACATGTATACATGGCTGTCAAGGGAGTTTCTGGTTCCTCGTGATATTCATTAGCTTCGGGGTCTCTTAAATCATCCAGCTATAACATACAGCAATAGATGTGTACATCCAGTTCCAACACCTCCAGGTCATCCTGTGTCTCCCATGGGCCACATTTGTCAAACTTAGTCTATGAGGCTTTTGGACCTAAAGTCTTGTCTTCTTCAGTGCTGAATTAACAGCCATATTGTTTTTACTGTTCCTGATTACACTTTAATTTTATACTGGAAGTTTCTTTCTCCTTTTCATGTAAAATTTTCCAAGGCTAGATCACATATGTAAAACAACCAATGATATTTACCTTTTTAAGTCATAAACTAAGTAAATTAACAACTATTTTCACCTTAAAATTAAACTTGAATCTTATTGCTCTCTACTATGGCACAATATAAAATTTAAAATATACTCACCTACAATTAGAATTGTTTTTTTTTTTAAGCTCTTCTTTTTTTAACCAGGGTCACAGATGGAAAAGTTTGTCCCCTCCCCTTTTTTTTAGATATGAAATATTAGGTCATAAAAAAAAATGTCTGCCTGTGCTACAATGCCTTTCTTCCTTTCTTTCTCTCTGAAATTTCTTACATTTACCTTATCTTCCACAGGTATTGCTACAGTCTTTACAGTATTTTCTATGGTGCTAGCCTGATTATTTATTTACTATCAAGTATTTATTGAACATCTACTATGTGCCAAACACTGCTAGACCCCCAGGATAATAAAAAGAGTTTTAAACGAGTTAGACCAACTTCTTCTTGTTGTGGAGCTTTTGAACTCATAGGGCAAACAACTGGGTGGTAATAACATTCTAGGATGGTACGTGTTACAATGGTGGAGGTACAAGTTCTAGGTGAACGCATGGAAAGATTTCTCCCTTAAACAACCTCTTCTTCTTTTTACTGTATTCTTGAGAATATTTCAGTAGCTCTACTATATTACTTGACAAATACCCACCAGTTCTTTTCTGTAATAACTTTGCTTTTATACAAAATTTTACTTTCATTATACCCAAAAGTAGCATATCAGTCTTTTAAAGTCCCTTCTCCTGTCAGCATACTTGGCTTTTCTGAATGCAGATTCATTAATGTATACCACTTTTTTTTCTCTCCAACTGCCAAGTGGCTTGATGCTCTGTCAGCTCTGTCATTCTTCAGATGTCTTTTTTTTTTTTTTTTTTTTTTTTTTGCACGTTGCGACACCTTAGTTGTTTATTGATTGCTTTCTCATATGTGCCTTGACCGCGGGCCTTCAGCAGACCGAGTAACCCCTCACTTGAGCCAGAGACCTTGGGTCCAAGTTGGTGAGCTTTTTGCTCAAACCAGATGAGCCCGCGCTCAAGCTGGCGACCTCGGGGTCTCGAACCTGGGTCCTCAGCATCCCAGTCCGATGCTCTATCCACTGCGCCACCGCCTGGTCAGGCTCTTCAGATGTCTTTATAAGGTGCTGATGCTTATAATAATTTCTCCCTGGACTTTGAAAGGCTTTTCTAAAATGCCACAAGACACCAACATTCCAGAAGTAAACATAAAGAACAGGCTTACCAAGAACACACTCCACGTTCTGACCTATTATGTCGAATGCTCCTTTTTTTTTTTTTTTTTTTTTTTTTAACAGAGACAGAGAGAGAGTCAGAGAGATGGATAGATAGGGACAGATAGACAGGAATGGAAAGAGATGAGAAGCATCAATCATCAGTTTTTAGTTGCGACACTTTAGTTGTTCTTTGATTATTTTCTCATATGTGCCTTGACCGTGGGCCTTCAGCAGACCGAGTAATCCCTTGCTCGAGCCAGCGACCTTGGGTCCAAGCTGGTGAGCTTTGCTCAAACCAGATGAGCCTGCGCTCAAGTTAGCGACCTCGGGGTTTCGAACCTGGGTCCTCGGCATCCTAGTCCGACGCTCTATCCACTGCACCATCTGCCTGGTCAGGTCAGATGCTCCTGATTTACCATCAGTATATATGTCCATTTGTTGCCCAGTAGGCAGATACATAATACGTACTGATTTATACTTCTGACTTCTTTATGTCAGAGCACTAAGAAAATGAATAAGTATTTTGGCTTTTATAATAGTCCTTTAGGGTAACAACTAGTACAGGTTCCAGATTATATTTGCTAATGATATTATTAACTTTTTAAAAAGCTACCATTTAACAAATCATCTCCTGTATCAAGCACTCTTACAAACATTATTATAGTAACTATGCTACTTAGGTATTTGTATCCATATATTTTAGGCAATAAAAGTGTGGTTCAGAGAGATTTTCAACTTGTTGCCCAGGTAGTATGGTGGCAGAGAGAGCCCAGACTATGAGTTCAGGTCCCTAGGCTCTTTTGCATTATACCACACTACCTCCCTGCATTAAGCAGTGTCAGATTAGTCCAGGCCCTGAGACTGCCTAAACCTGCAATGTAGGTGGCAACCATCCTTAATGGTGGAGATACTCAATTAATATTTTACTTACTCAAAGTTAGAATACCCAAAATGCAACCTTGGATACTTTTATTATGGCTAAGTTATTCCTTAACTTAATCATGGATTTTAATTTATTCTTTTAAAAATTTTAAGACTTTATGTATTCGTTTTAGAGAGGAGAGAGAGGGAGAGAGAAAGGGAGAGTAGCAGGAAACATCAACTCCCATATGTGCCTTGACCAGGCAAGCCTGGGGTTTTGAACCAGCGACCTCAGTGTTCCAGGTCAATCCTTTATCCACTATGCCACCATAGGTCAGACTCATCATGGAATTTTTTTAATAACTTTATATTTATTTATTTATTTATTTATGGCAGAGACAGAGAGAGTCAGAGAGAGGGACAGACAGACAGGAAGGGAGAGAGATGAGAAACATCAATTCTTCGTTGCGGTTCCTTAGTTGTCCATTGATTGATTTCTCACATGTGCCTTGACCGGGGGGCTACAGCAGACCGAGTAAGCCCTTGTTTGAGCCAGTGACCTTGGGCTCAAGCTGGTGAGCCTTGCTCCAACCCAATGAACTCGTGCTCAAGCTGGACCCTTGGGGTCTCGAACCCGGGTCCTCTGCGTCTCAGTTCAACGCTCTATCCACTATGCCACTACCTGGTCAGGCTCATCTTGGATTTTAATGAACACTCTAGCCTGCAAGTCCTACTTTTCCCTGTGGTTCTTCCCCTTTACTCCCACTGCCTTGGGGTCCCTTACCTGACTTTCACAACATTGGATAATGATTATATCAACACATATACATGATACCGGACACTATATCCCACCTTCCCTATTAGACTCACCAAACACAACTGAATCATACCCAAGCCCAAGTTGATGTTCAATGTGATTTTGATTCTTGTCACCTTCCCTTGGGATCTGTCCCACAGCTAGCTCTAGCTTTAGTTGCATTTGTCTTGGTCTTATTCTGTTTCTTCCTGGCCTGCTAATCAAAGAAAAACAACTCCATGTTCAAGCTTATCTAGGTTTTTAAAAAGAAAATGTAGCCTGACCAATGGTGGTGCAGTGGATAGAGCATCAATCTGGAACACTGAGTTCCCAGATTCGAAACCCCAAGGTTGCTGGCTTGAGCACAAGCTCATCCAACTTGAGCACAGGTTCACCGGCTTGAGCACAGGGTCCCTGGCTTGAGCATGGAATCATCAACATGATCTCATGGTCACTGGCTTGAGTAAGGGGTCACTGGTTCAGTTGAAACACCCAGTCAAGGCACGTATGAGAAGCAATCAAGGAACAATGAATGTGCTGTGACTATAAGTTGATGCTTCTCGTTTCTCTTCCTCCTGTCTATCTGTCTGTCTGTCTCTCTCTCACTAAAAAAACTGTGCTTGCCTGACCAGGTGATGGCGCAGTGGATAGAGCATTGGACTGGGATGCTGAGGACCCAGGTTTGAGACCCCGAGGTCGCCATCTTGAGTGCGGGCTCATCTGGTTTGAGCAAAAAGCTCACCAGCTTGGACCCAGGGTCACTGACTCAAGCAAGGGATTACTTGGTCTGCTGAAGACCCACGGTCAAGGCACATATGAGAAAGCAATCAATGAACAACTAAGGTGTCGCAATGCAGAATGAAAAACTAATGATTCATGCTTCTCATCTCTCCATTCCTGTCTGTCTGTCCCTATCTATCCCTCTGACTCTCTCTCTGTCTCTGTAAAAAATAAATAAATTTAAAAAATTTAAAAAAATTGTGCTTAATGATAAAAGTCAGTCAGAAAAAAACTAAGAACCATATGATATCACTCATATATGGGATATAAAACTGAAACTCAAATAAAAAAGAAATGTATATCTTACTTGAGGCTTTATTACTCAGATTTTTCATATTTGGTTTTTTTACTTTCTCGTCTACTTTCAAATGGATCCTCCCTTCACATTTCCACCAAATCCATGTTTCTGAAGCTTTACTTCCATTATATCATGCATATAACATTTTTGGACTTTCCTATTACCTAAATATTCCTAAGTCTGGTATACAGAGTCCACTATAATTTGATCAGTATTTAATAACCTGAATTATATGGGTATATTCCCTATTTTCTCCCACCCCAAACCCCTTCAAAACCTATTCTTATTTCATTGCACTTACCATAAATACTTTCATTTTTTCTCTCCCCTGCTTACCTAATTTTACCCAGTTTTTTTTTAAAGTTCCTATTTTATTGCTTCTCAGAAGTCCCCGTCTCTATGGTCAGCACACACTAATCTCTTCATATAGAACTTATTGTCTGAAATACATACAAATTTATTGTCCCAAGAAGATATACAAATGGCCAACAGATATATGATGTTCAACTTTGCTAGTTATTAGGGAAATACAAGTCAAAACCACAATAAGATACCACCTCATGCCTGTTAAAATGGCTATTAGCAAGACAGGTAATAACAAGAGTTGGAGAGGCTGTGGAGAAAAAGAAACCCTCATTCACTGCTGGTGGGAATGTAAACTGGTACAGCCACTATGGAAAACAGTCTGGCAGTTTCTCAAAAAATTAAGAATAGAACTACCGCCATATGACCCAGCAATCCCTCTTCTGGGTATCAACCTGAAAAATTCAAAAACACTTATTTGCAAAGATAGATGCATTCCCATGTTCATCACTGCATTATTCACAGTGACCAAGACATGGAGACAACCAAAGTGTCCTTTGATAGAGGGTTGGATAAGGAAGATGTGATACACAAACACACACACACACACACACACACACACACACACTATGGAATACTTCTCAGCTATTAGAAAAGATGAAATACTGCTATTTGTGACAACATGGATGGATCTTGAGAATATTATGCTTAATGATAAAAGTCAGTCAGAAAAAAACTAAGAATCATATGATATCACTCATATATGGGATATAAAACTGAAACTCAAAGATATAAACAACAGTATGGAGATTACCAAAAGGAAGGAGGTGGGGGTAGTAAAGGGGAAGGGGCTAAATATGTGGTGATGGAAGATGACTTGACTTTGGCTGGTAGGCAATATACAGATCATGTATCACAGAAATGTACATTTGAAACCTATATGATCTTATTAACCAATGTCACCCCAATAAGTTTAGTAATAAAAAAAGAAGTTTAGTGACTTGCCTTTGATGAACTGAACTTTTACCCACATCTTCAAGATTCTTGCTATTAAATCAACAAGGCAAAATATAAGAAAACCTTCATTCTGAAAGATTTATTAAAACTAATGAGGTCAAAGCACAGCCTGTGGTGGTACAATAGATAAAGCATCAATCTGAAACACTGAGGTCGCTGGTTCAAAACCCTGGGCTTGCCTGATCAAGGCACATATGACAAGCAATCAATGAACAACTAAATTAACTAAATTGAAGCAACTATGAGTTAATACTTCTCACACACACACACCCTTTTCTTTCTGTAAAATCAATAAAGTCTTTTTTAAAACATCTAATAAGGACAAAATTTTGAGAATTCGTTTGGTTCAACAACTATATTTACAGTTCTAAAAAATGGTAGTAATTATAGATAAATTAAACCCAGAAATTAAATCCTCAGGTCACTAAAAAAATAAAATAAAATAAATGTATTGTCTGTGCTACTTCTTAAAACACACTTTTTAAAACATAAACCAAATAATTTTCTGAGCTGCAACTTTTCATTGGCTTTCCATTGCATTTAGATCAAAATCCAATCTCACCCTGGCTGGTTTGCTCAGTGGTAGAGCATCAGCCAGGTATGTGATGACCCGGATTTGATTACCAGTCAGAGCACACAGGAGAAGTGCCCATCTCCTTCTCTACCCTACCCGCTCTTGCTTTTCTCTCTCTCTTCCCCTTCTGCAGCTATGGCTCTATTGAAGTGAGTTGGCCCTGGGTGCTGAGGATGGCTCCATGGCCTCCACCTCAGGCACTAAGAAAAGCTCAGTCACTGAGCAATGGAGCAATACCCCAGATGGGCATAGCATCGCCCTCTAGTGGGCTTGCCAGGTGAATCCTGGTTGGGGCGCATATGGGAGTCTGTCTCTGCTTCCCCTCCTCTCACTGAATAAAAAAAGAATATTCAATCTCCATGCCATTGGCTTCAAGAGTAGGTATAATCAGGGCTCTGTCTACCTCCTCTTTGTCAAGCACAAGGATTGGTTCTTTCATTAAGAAGTGTAGTGGGAGATTCAAACTCCAAGAAAAAGAAGTCAAGCAAAAAGTTTTCACCAAAATTCCTTTTATTGTTTTTATCCAAATTATTATTAAGTAATAATGAAACTTTACCCATACAGTCTCAAAGCTCAGCTGGTAAGATTTTATTACTTAAGAAATCTGGATAGTTAAGATTACTTTTCCTATCCTGCCCCTCTTGTATTGTAAGATGGGAAGATAAGATTAATTTATGGTTAAGGTCTGTGAATGTGGTAACCTCTTCCAAAGGTGGGGTGGAGTACAGCCTTACCCATTCTTTTATAACACAGATGAATGTTAGTGTTGATATCCAATTGCACTGTTTCTTATTTGGGACATAGAGAGGAGGGCTTTTGTCATTTTCTGACTTAATAAAAACACTAATTAGCATGGATATATACTTTTTTTGGACAGAGAATAGAAATTGAGAACTTTATAAAACAACACTCAAATTTTTTTTCTTTAGCAACATTTTTATAAACTATCTCTTGGAATGTAATGGTTGGATCTTGTAGTACTTTTACTGCTGTTGTCTAAGAACCAAGGTCAGTTTTCTAATTCTATCATGGCAGAAGAAAGAGATGTAATATATAGCAAATACTCAAAGCCTCCATCCGCCGGCAGAATATATCAAGGGTCTTTTGCCTTATCTCATGTCTTACCCACACTGGCTTCCTTTCCGCTGCTCAAGAGGGCTAAGCTATATATTATACTTTCCAGCTTAGGTCTTGACGTGTCTGCCCAGCACATATTTTCTTTCACCTTTTTTACTGGCTGATTCTTCCCTTTCAGGTATGTCATATTCTCAAATAGATCTTCACTGACTGCCCAATCTAAGAGAGGTTTCTTCTCTAATCTCTAATCTAGCGATCCAATAGTTTTTCTTCTTCTTTCTTTTTCTCTTTCTTTATTTATTTCTTTCTTTTTTTATTTTTACAGAATGTTTAACAACTTTTAATGATTCCATTTACTCACTTATTTGCTTTTTAAAAATTTTTTTCTTACTGGAGTATAGGCTCCACAAAGGCTGATCATGTCTGTTTTATTAACTGTTGGCTACTGAGTGCCTAATGCAGTGCCTGGCACCCGGCTCACAATTATAAATATTTGTTAAATGACTACTTTCCACTTTTTAAATTTTAATTACAATAGTTATTTTTATGTGCCTATGTCTTGATTCCTCATTTACATTGTAATTTCTTTAAGGAGACAGAATCTTAAACTTCTTGGTCAGGAGTCAGAAATATATACTTGTTGAATTATACGGTTTATTTAAATGTCAGAATTATAGTCCTTCACACTCTTTTCAAAATCATTTTTTCATTACAATGTTGGTTGATATCTTTTGGAAGCCCCTTAAAAATTATATAGAACTGGCATGTAAGATCTAGCTGTTTTAGAGCTTGAAGCTCATACAATTGTGGGGTGATGAACCTTTCTTAAAAAAACATATTGGATACCAATTAGTTACTGGTCTTTAGGAGGGACCTGGGTGAGTGAAAGGAACCTAAACCTTCAACTTCATTGAGTTCCTCAACAAATCTGCCTCTGTTAACTGGACCAAAATCTTGGTTATAACATGTTTTTTTCCAGCACATATGTCCACCATTTGCAAGACTTAATATCTGAGCACATGCATCTCACAGATTTTTCTGTCTGACCGTTCGTGCAGCCCTCCCATTCTCCCCAGTTGCGTCACTCCTGTTGACTGCATTCAGCTGATTGTCAGCTGGCTATCAGTCTAAGAAGCCAGACTCACCACGACAGCTGTTAATACACCGATACTAATCCAATGGTATCAGTGGTTATGTTGGCATTGCTCTAGCCTCACACTGGCATGAAAATCTCATTCTTCCTCTCTTTTTAAAAATTTGCCTAAAGTCCTAGGTTTTTGTTTTTTTTCTCTTTTAAACTGTCACTATACATTAAGAATCAGCACCTGTTTTACTAACGATAGTAACTATATTTTTCCATTGATTTTTCCTTATGGGGCTTGAGTTTTTAAAGAGGAAGAGTAAGACAAATACATGGCAGCCTCTCCACTGTCTATCTGACTTTTGTTTCCCAGCTACTTTATTTCAATACTTGAAGGCAGTTTCAGCTTATTGCTGGATGAGGCAATAAAGTTAAGGGGAGGAAATAGGAATATACTAAATATATCACTAAGAATTACAGTTCCTTAAATAAAGTTTTCTTGCAGCAGCAGAAGGGCAGCCCCCTGCCCTGCTGCCCATATTTTAGGCCAGCGAATTATTGACTTTTATAGTAAGCTGGAGTTCAGAGGGTCTGGACACGATCTGCCAGCTATGAGGCAATGTTTAGGTTAAAAGATCTATCTCAGAGATTGGGAATGCTGAAACATGGGTAAAGAAAATAAATGTCTTGAGGGACTTTCACTTACAGAGAGCATATTTATCCCATATGAATACCTTGCTAGCCCAGAGCAATTCAGAGATTTAACCTCTGAGACAGCAGTTAAAGGAGAGAGTAATGGAAGTGACAACAGCAAAGGAAAGAAGGGAAGGGGAAGATGGGGTGCTCAAGTGATTATGATGCTCTGATTTTTGAGAGGTGTTCCCAGGTAAGAAATTACACAGTGGGCTGTTAATGTATACAGCATTGAATCAGTACCTATCATATGCCAGGTACTGTGCTAGACAACAGGACTGTAGCAGTGACGAGGACAGGAACATACAGTATAGTAGGAAAAATACATGCTTAAATCAGATGTGCTATATTAGTGGCTTACACCGTATAGTAGTCACATGAAAGAATGAGTAACTATAAGGGATCAGGGAAGCATCGCAGAAGAGAAGCACCTAACTCTAAGTAGCAGACACTGTTGACTGTTGCTTAGTTGAGTTCTCCCAAAAGCAGACCCCAAGACAGTGATCTGGTTGTGATCCCAGGAAGTGCTGTGAGGAAGTGAGAGGCTGAAGTGAGAAAAATCATCAAAGGGCATAATTGAGTGGACGACCACTTTGAACAGTTAGGCTCCATCCTACTGGTGACCTTCTGGGAAATAGCGTAGAACATGCCTCAGAAATCTTCCATTTAATTGGTGAAGCTTCTGTCTTCATTAGCTGAGGATTCCTCCTGGGAGAGCAAGCTCTCACGGGCAGGAAATACTGTCAAGCAGAGTGAACAGGAAGCCCTAGGTATATGCGTCCTTCAGAAAGGGCCTAGGAAGTGTGGTCGGGGCACCTGTAATTTCAGCGAAAGCTATGTATTTAACAAAACAGATAGTCTCATTTTAGTTCCTTGTTACCAGAATTCTGATTTGGTATTTAAAAGCCTAATAGCTATTGGGCCCCTCTCCAGCCCCAGAGAGTGAATGTTAATATAAGCCAGTTGTGTTTATCTTATTTCTCTTGTCAGTGAAACACTGCCCAATAAGATGTAATAGGATGTTTGCTGGGAGGCTTCTGGAAAAATTTTCCTCAATTTAAATATAAGTCAAAGGCAAGGACTTACCTCTTTTCTTTTCTGCTGCTTGATGTGGATTTATGAGGATGTGATGCTTAGAGCTGTGGCAGCCACCTTAGAGCCATGATAAAAAAAAAAAAGCCTGATGACAAGATCTAACATGTTGGAGATGGCAGAGGGGTAAGAAGAAAAATTCTCAGGTTCTTGACACATATTTTGAGCTACTGAATTTATAATTTTAGAACCACCTGCCTGTGGACTTGTTGAAAACTGAAATAGTGAGGCTGAATTTACTAAACGACTGAGGAGCATATGGCAGAACAAGGGTGTTGGAGCTGGCTTGCTGAATGCATTGGAGGTGGATGGAAGACAATGGCTTATAAACTGTTTACCTGTCCTCTTAACAAATTTAATTAATGTCTTCTACATGAATAGCTGTAATATAAACATTGCCTGACTTTAACTATTGATCGTTTCCTGGAAACATGCCCCTGCCCTCTTCCCCATTTCTAGAGTTGTGACATAGGACAGAATGTCTCCCTGGGTGACAACGGACTGAATCATGTCTTTTGGACTGTGCCTTCAGAGATCACTGCTGAGTTTATTTTTCCAGTTCCTGCCCCTACCCCAGACTTAGCTTTTCTTCTATGCTAGCTGGCATAGCGGAGGTCTGGTTGTAAATTGTCCCAATGCTTGCCCTGTAGAGATCAGCATGCATTTGAAGCAGCATGTGGAATCTCCACAGAGGAAGTGACTGTTACCTTGTGTAGGATTAGAATTCCTGGGGTCTGAAGGTAGGGTGGACAAGATTTAGGTTGCAAAGGGCTGAGATTCTAAATCCACTATCTCTTGGAAGACTCCTATTTTTAGAATGAAATAGACTTGACTATTTGTGGAAGAAAGTCTATAGAAAAAAATGGAGTATTTTCTTGGGGAGGACCCAATAAGACAATAAGACATGGAACAAGGAATTCTGAGATTCGGAAACCAGGGCCCTATCTCCCACAATTTTCCATAGCCAATAAAGAGTCTAATGGAACCAGGGTAAAACCACTGTGGGAGGCATGGCTTTACTGCCGAAAAGCCATATTACCCCCAGAAAACCTAGGTTAGACTAGAACCCCAGGTCCAGCTCACCTGGAAAGGCTACCCATCCATTAGAATGCATTTGCTTATCTTCCTTAAATGTGGGAAAATAATACATATTTTTAAGTAGCTATCTAGAAACTTTTAATCTTAATTTTTATCCTTGTTAAATTTTCTAATATCTGATAGTTTTCTTCCTTGGAGTCAAGGTAGTCAGAAAAGGACAGAAGGAGAGACTTTCCCTATAAAGTATCAAAATATTTTAAAGTTATAGTTAAGATAGCGTGGTAGTGATACAAAAACAGACACATAGACCAATGAGAGGAATGGAATTGAGAGCCCCAGAACTCTATAAATTTATCTATGTCATTATAAACTTGAAGAAAGCATAGCACTATTCAATAAATTATGCTAGGACAAATCATATCCACATTGAACAATAAAATAAGGTTATGTCTGTATGCACAAAGGTAAATTCCAAGTTGATTAAAGACCTTAATGTGAAAAGCAAACATTTTAGAAGAAAATACATAAGAGTATCTCATGACTTAGGCATAGATAAGGATTTCTTATGTAAGACTCAAAAAACACAATTCTGGAGAAGGTATTGATACTTTCTTAAAAAAATATTTTATTAATTTTTTTACAGACAGGAAAAAGAAATAGAGAGAAAGAAAGGGGGCAGGAGGGAACGAGAAACATCAACTCATAGTAGTTGCTTCTCCTTTGTGCTTTGCCCAGACAGGCTCAGGGTATCAAACTGCCGACCTCAACATTCCAGGTTGACACTTTATCCACTGCACCACCACAGGTCAGGCTGGAGAATGTACTGAAACTTTTTACATTAAAATGGAAATTTACTCTTTATAAAAGGCAATAAAAGTGAAAAATAAGCCAAAGTCATTAGTCAACAAAGGATTTAGAATCCAGAATATATTAAGAATCCCTCTAAATCAATAAAAATAAATAAAAAGTAGCAATAAAAACATGCACAAAAACAAACAAACAAGCAAACAAATCAAAATACCCACCACATAAATCTCAATAATTTGAAAGGCCAGTACATTTATGAAAAGAACAATCAAAAAATACAATTAAAACATTAACAAAACATAATTTACTCCTAGTAAATTAGCCCAAAATGAAGAGGTAACAAATATTAGTAAGGAAAGAGTATCAGAGGCTCTCGTATACTGCTGATAAAAGAGTAAATAATATAAAATAATGTAAGAGAGAAATTTTGCACTATCTGAGAAACTGAGCATAAGTACATGTCAAGGCCCAGCAAGTCCCTGCTCGGTATGTCATAAGGAAACTCTTGTACACATGCACAAGAAAGTGTGCACAAGAATGTTCAAAGCAGCATTGTCTAAAATAGTGAAATATTGCAAATGACATATTTTTTTTTAATTTTTTATTTATTTACTTTTTTAGATTTTATTTATTCATTTTTATTAGAGAGAGAGGAAGAGATAAAGAGAGGACAGGGGGAGGAGCAGGAAGCATCAACTCCCATATGTGCCTTGACCAGGCAAGCCCAGGGTTTTGAACCGGTGACCTCAGCATTCCAGGTCGAAGTTTTACCCACTGCGCCACCACAGGTCAGGCAACAAATGACATATTTTTAGCAAAGGAAAATGGATAAGTAAACTGAGAGAGTCACAAAATAGATTCCAAAATAAATTTAAACAGATTGTAGAACTGTTTCAATGAATTAACTGGAGTTACATGTTTCAGCCTGGATAAATCTCAGCAATGTAAATTTGAGTGACTGAGGCAAGCTGCAGAAGGTACATATATAAAACTTTAAAATTTGCAAAAAGAGTAGAATTTTCAAAAATAGATACATAGCTCCTTGACCAGGCGGTGGCGCAGTGGACAGAGCATCGGACTGGGACGAGGAGAACTCAGGTTGAAAACCCCGAGGATGCCAGCTTGAATGCGGGCTCATCTGGTTTGAGCAAGGCTCACCAGCTTAAGCCCAAGGTCGCTGGCTTGAGCAAGGGGTAACTCGGTCTGCTGAAGGCCCCCTGGTCAAAGCACATATGAGAAAGCAATCAATGAGAAACTAAGGTGTTGCAACAAAGAATTGATGCTTCTCATCTCTCTCCCTCTGGTCTGTCTGTCCCTATCTGTCCCTCTCTCTGTCTCTCTCTATCTCTGTCACACACACACAAAATGCATACATAGCTATATAGCAGAAGTTGGAAATGATACATGAAAATGATAAAGACCAAAGTCAAAATAGCAGTTGTCTGTGTAGTTGGAGAAAGAGAATTGAGACTTGAGAAGAGTAAGCAGGGAGCTTAAATTTATATGTAATGTTTTACTTCCTTAAAAACTCTTAAGCAAAATAGGAAATTTTATTTAAGCAAACCAAGTGGTGGTTATGTTGTGTGTAACATTATTTCTTATTCCTTATTGTTCTTTATGTTTGAAATCATAGTTTATTTATGATGATTGTTAATTCCAGTGCCCAGTAGTTCTGGGCAGGGAATGTAAATGCAAGAGGTCTTCCAGAGGGAACCCACTTCCCTACCAAAGAGGGCGCCTTCTACCTGGCCCGTCATCTGTCAACAAGAGAGAACTTTCACTTTGTGTTGCCAGATCTGATTTTTTCAGAGAAGTAGAAAAATTGAATTTATTTTTTAAATGTTGAAATGTCCTAATTTTTAAAAGTTGGCAACTAATTTCAAATTAACTCAACAAAGCAAAATGAAACATTATTAGGATACAAACAATAAACAATAATGCCTGTGCATTGTATTCAACCCACAGGTTACTAGTCTGTCACTACCTGCACTGTGAGGTCTTCTATCTTAATCTCTTTGGATGGCAAATCTAGGCAAAATATTGTAAAGCCTTTTACTGTGCAGGAGGTTATTCAAGTGGAGAAGGTGAAAATGTTCCGGGCTTTGCAGGAAAAGTGTACTAACCAGACTCCCTGGAGCCCTGCAGAGAAGAGCTTTGGCTGTGCTAAACTTGATTCTTAGCTTTTTGTATACCTTACAGTCTGCAAATCCTTCACTGCTAGGACCTCAAAAGAGAAGCCAGACTTTTCCATTGACTCCAGGGCTGTGTCAGCAAATGCCAGGCCCAGCAGGCCCTTTCTATTGTATGTTAAGGCTCCAAACAGCTGTAAATAGTTTGTGCCAGGATCTCTACAAGTGTGACAAACTCACAGCATTCTACATACCCCAGGAGGCCAATTACAGCTAGGAGACTGCAGATCACAGTCTCTGAATACAGTCACCACACCTCTCAGGGCTGGTGGCCATGATATATTTTTTCTTCTATTCTCTCCTCATCAAAAATGACGCCTTGGATTGAAGGTTATTCATCCATGGGTTTTGGTTTAATTTTTAGCAGAATGTTTTGAGCTGAATCTTTTCTGAAAAGAAACCATTGCCTAATGTCTACTCCATACATTTTCTTATCAACATGTTCTCATGTGAGTAAATTACATAGCTTCTTATAGATTACCTAGTCTGTGGGAGAGTTGGGTCAGTATATTAGTTGGACAGATATTACAGTTGTTATTACTTTCTCTCTTTTTTTTTTTTTTTTTTTGTATTTTTCCAAAGCTGGAAATGGGGAGGCAGTCAGACAGACTCCCGCATGCGCCCGACCCGGATCCACTGGCCATGCCCACCAGGGAGCTATGCTCTGCCCATCTTGGGACGTCGCTCTGCCGCAATCAGAGCCATTCTAGCGCCTGAGGCAGAGGCCACAGAACCATCCTCAGTGCTCGGGCAAACTTTGCTCCAATGGAGCCTTGGCTGCGGGAGGAGAAGAGAGAAACAGAGAGGAAGGAGAGTGGGAGGGGTGGAGAAGCAGATGGGCGCTTCTCCTGTGTGCCCTGGCTGGGAATTGAACCCCGGGAATCCCGCACGCCAGGCCGACACTCTACCACTGAGCCAACCGTCCAGGGCCTGTTATTACTTTCTTTAAAGTGCTGAAAAATCTTTATGTTATAGAAATCATTTGTGAAACCTTTTATGAGAATAAATCATGCACCTTAATTTACAAGCCCTCAGGCTAGAAAATCAGTCGTAAAAGAACTTAATTCTGTTTCTGTATTAACACATCTCATATCATTCAATTCTTTATCACAATATTTTTGTATTCTTGGACCTGTTTCATGTAATAATAAATTGTATTATAGTATTAGCTATATGGGGTTGAAACAACCAAATGGGGATAAAATGAACTAATGATCATTTGATGTTCTCATGAATATTTGAGTCACTGCCAGCTGCTGTGATACCTTAGAAACCATTGGTGTAAAGGGACACTCACAATAAATTGGGAGACTTCTCGTGTGCATTATACCAAAGCCAGCAGTGGGTAAAAAAGAATGAAGAATACTAAGGTAGAAATACTGCCTAGTAGAAAACAGACTAAAAATCATATAAATGTAAAACTTAAGGTCAAGCAAATGAATTTTATTCTGTGACTAGACATTTTTATATTTGGCTACATTCTCTACAAAAAGTAATCAAATTCCTTGATTTTTTTAAAAGTCCTCAAATCTTCTGATTGCATTATTTATGAATAGGTATGGTTTCCCATTTTGTTTTACAATTTTCACATGCATTTTTACACACATTTCCATCCATTTAATATTCACTCTTGAGTAATTCTCTTGAAAATCAGCCAAATGCAGAACTTTGAAAATGAGAGTTGTAAGTCCTAAATCTTTTTTTTCAGTTGTATATGTAATTCTTAATAGACAGATTATTTATTGTCCAATTTATTTTAATAATACATAAAGCAAACACACAAAAAAATCTATCTACTTATATTAAGTGACTATAGATAAACAGAATATAGTTAGGAATGAAAACACTAACCTGGGTCATTCAGGGAAAATGAACAAACTACCACTGAGGAAGAAGGGGCTATAGACATACAGTGAACTACCTTACACAATTGTATAGACCTGTTCTTTATTTTCTTGTTCAGAAGCAAACAAACAAACAAACAAAAAAAAACCTCGACAACAAAAAACAAACAAAAGACAAAGAATAAGTTCTGGCTTCTTTTTGCTATTTATTGAAATAACAAGGAACTAACAGACCAGTAATAGTTCAGCTCTACGTGGTTAGTCAAGCTTTATCGCAGGGGCGCTTTGGAATAAAATACTCAAGTCGCCTATCATTTGTCTTGTCAATGCATTTCCACTCTTCTACCTTATAAAAAAAAACCCACAATTTTATTTGGGTAACAATCAGCATCAGCCAGCATCAGGCCAGGGGATAAATTCTAACTAGTCTCTATCAATCATAGGAATTTCATTCTTTATTAGCCTACAGGTAAGCATGCAATCTAGTTTGGGGAAAATAAGATAAAAAGAATCTTCTTTGGAAAAGTCTTTTTTTTTTTCCTGTCTCCTTCCTGTTTTGAATACTAACATGTAGCATCTTGTGATCACAGATAGGAGCTGGCAGCACAGGAACCAAGGGGATTCCAGAAACATTGACTAACACTCTGATATTGTTGAGCCTCTGAGGGAACTGCGTATATCCGGATTTTTTGTTAAGTGAGGAAACAAACTTCTGTGTGTTTAGACCACTCTCACTTGGCCTAACACAGCTAAAAATATTTTAACTAATATATTCAACATAAAAAATTATGCTAAGAAGAAAACCAGAAACAATAAATAATAAATGTTGATTGAGCCACTGGGTGCCAACTTCTGTTTTCACCATTCAGAGTCTCATTTATGCCTCACAATAATCCTATGGGGTATATACACTCTCATTATCTTCATTTATCTATAAGGATGGCAAGGTACCTAAAGCTTAGCAAAGTGACTGGTAAGTGGTAGAATTGGGTGCTTAACCGCTCAACTGTGGCTGTGTTTGACGAAATTGCCATTTTCAGGTATTTATAGATCAGCTTCAAAGTTCTTTTTATTTGAACTTGAGTAAAAAAAATGATTATAGATGAAACTGTCAGAGAAGAATGTTCTCAGGGGATGAAATCTGGTGGAAGAAGTATAATGGGCTCTCCTTGTTGTTCATTCCAGTCTGTGTTTATTCTGCATTGTTGCTGACATGATACTATGATTAAACAGGTTTTTGGCTCCATTCTTTCATAAATTTTGGCATGAATTATTTTTTTTTGGAAGAACAGTGCCTTGTATTCAGTAAATAGCACTAAATCTTAGTCAAACACAGGTATAGGAAACTTTTCACAACTCTGACATATATAAGCAATTAAAGCTATTAATTCAACATAAAATGATAATTGGATTCTCTCAAATACATTTTAATGGGAAGGCCAATAAAACAAGCAAAACATTAAAATTCCTACAGCCAGTGTTCAATCAATGAATTTTCGTTTTGCTTATGACTAAAAACCAGGAAGCAAGGAAAAGTTGGCTTTTTGAACACTAAGCATATAATAACTAGCAACTACAATCAATAGAGGGGAAATTGCATACTTGGGAAATAGAAATTTGGTACCAAAACTGTGCTTCTAATGGGTCATTATAAGGAAGACAAAATTTAAAGATATGATACGGAGGCTCTCATTTATGCATAGACTTTTGACTGCAGTAGCCAATATATTTCTATCATGAATATCTAACTAATGAACTGTAGTTGTCTCTTCTCCTTAATGGTTCATTTTCTAAATTTTATTTCTTTAGGCTTTCCCCAGATTATTTGCTTTAAAATTGCATTAATTTTTTTACCTCATTGGTGTTTAGACTCCATAGTTCTATCATTACATTGATAATATGATATATTTACAGTGTAACTTTTATTTTATTTTGGCCTAAAGATTTCTTTTTATAGAACTGGACTTATTAAAACCCACTTTCTTTTATTAAACTGTCACAGAAAAAGACAGAACCAATATGGAAGAGTTTGTCTCATTATAAAAAATACTGATAAAATAATCATGCTGAAAGGTAACTTCTTTTAGACTCTACATTAATTTTTGGCAAAATAAAATAAAAAGGTTCGAATTACCAAAATTACACTCATTAATATCTAAAATAGCAGATGCAATAATACTAAGCATATAGTCAATTTTTAAGTTGATTTATCCATTCAGAAGGCGTATAGGCAAAATTTGAAGTAGGTCATATTTTTCTTATCCCCTCCCCTGTAAGGTTTGGATTTGTTTGTACTGTAGGGGAAAGCCTATATTCACTGTGGTCCTTTGGGCAAGTTCCTTAGTATATCTGAGTCTACTTTTCCCATTAAAAATAAAAACAGGTTCTACATCCTCAGACTTTTTACGTTAATTCTTGAGCTGATGCTTGTGAAGCAATTTTATAAAATATTAAACATTCTAAACTTTTTTATCCACCCCCCCTACATCATTAAGACTTACCATGTGGCCTTGTTTACAGCAGTTGCTAGCTATCATCTGTCACAGTTATTTGTGTTTCAAGTTATTTCAGCTAAAGGAAAGAAGAGCTGATGATGTTAATACAGAGAACCCCGAATTTGTCAGCCTTCTAGGCAAATGAAAGAAATTTGCTCAGCTCCCTATTCTGTACACACTGAGAAAGTCAGGACTGTCCACAATTTCCCAGGTATTTTGGGGGGTAGTGAGGCCATGGGAGAAGCTTGCAGGACCCAGACATCTCTCAATGCCAGTCCCAGTCTCCATTCACTGCCTTGCTCCTGTGACCTTTCTTTGTCTGTGTCCTTAACCTCCTGTTCATTTCCCAAAGCTGCCCGAACAAAAGACAATTGGGTGAGTAGCCAACTTTTTATTAAAACAAAACAAAAAAACATTTGGGGAGGGGGAATATGCCCAACATAGAGAAGGAAAAGGAAAAGTAATCATTAGAAGATTGTTTTAAACTGTGATGCTGTCTCCCCATCTCAGGATTTTTCTCACTGTATTTCCTCTTTTAATACACTTCTCACCTTCCTGTCCAAGACTCCCAAACCTCCAGTCTGTACCTTCATACCCAACACATTGTATGTTCCTGTTAAAATATTGTTAATATGTTATTAATATAATTATTAAATAACTTCATATATAATTTTTCTTTTTTTCTCTTCAGTTTTCTTCTTGCAGGCTATGCCTGAGACCTTGCCATTACTTAAAAATATTGATGCATTTATTAAGTTATTTTTCTAAATAGAAGAACAGTACAGAGAACTAAGCAGAAGCAGTGAAATTAGCGTTTACCCTTAAAATGGCTTAAGACACTGGATCAGTTGCTTCCATCTGTCACTTCATTTAACCTTCACAACAGGCTGTGTGATGGGTTATTATTATCCTAATTTTACAGATGATGAACTGAGACCAAAGCTGTATCTACTCACTTGTTTCCATTCTTCTAATATTTTGTTAAAGAAGTTTTTCATATAAACCAGATTTAAATAATATTCTGATCTGAGAGGGTAAGCTAGTTTGCATCTGATCCTTTCCAATCAAAAAGAATCACTCCTACTTATGGAAAATAATTGCAATAAAGTTTTGGTATGTATGTGTGTTTAGTTTTCTCTACATTTCATTGATTTCATAGATATACTATTTGGCCTTGGACCATATTTATTCACTGCTTATATACTTGATCTTATCACTCATTGTGCTATTTACAGTTATTCATGATAGCCTTTATTGAATTGTGGACGTCACAGCTTTGGAGAAAATTGACTTCTATTTTGTATGTGACAGGAATTCATGAGTCCTTGTCAAATATGCACAATTAGTTTACAGTAGTGCCAACATTATTGCTGCTTGGTTTTTGTTTGTTTGTTTTTTGCCATTCTCAAATTATTGGGTTTGTTTGTTTGTTTTTATTTTTTAAATGTTTGTAAAAATTCAACATGGTTTTGTGGCATGATGACAGAGAACTGAATATTATGTTCTGATCTTGTTACTATCTCTCAAAATTCCTGAGAGAGCTTAGGCAATTTAAAATTTTTCTATCACTTTCTGAAACTTCACTTTAAATGGGGAAAAATGCCTTGTTCCGTAAATTTACAGAATACATTGAGTAAGAAATTATTTTAAAAGGATTTTAAAGCTGAAATAGAATTTTATAATGTATAAACTTAAGACATTTTATATACACTGATAGTATGTGTTCTACTTATGAATTATAGCATGTAAGTGCTCTTCATGAAACTTAGTGTAAAAGGACTTTAATTTACAGTCCAAGTAATCTTAGTCATAAGAAAATCCTAATAATATAAAATAAAAGAATTTTTCTTTTTATCAGTTATTCATACACATGATTACAGAGCTAAATTGTTCTACAAGATCACAGAAAATTTATTATGAAAAACAGTAGCTTTAGAGAATATATTATTTACTTTCATTTTCCTAAAAATACATGGTATTGAGGCTACTTTGCTTTTGACAATAAAAGGCATTATATACTGACATCTTACTGGGACTAAGGATATGTTCTCTTCCCTCTCCCCACCTCCTCAAACATAGGCTTGTTTCCTGTTCCTTCTCCCACTGCAGTGAAAGCACAGTTTTAGTTAGATCACTGTTCAGTGTCTGCATTAGTATAACTCTGTAAATGCTATTGATGAAATTATGATATCTGTCTTTACTACGAATCTTTATATTTTTCCTGGAGTTAATAATTGCCTCATTTTATTTTTAAATATATTTATTATTAATTCAAATTCAAACCTTGAATTTTGTGCCAGTTGTCTGAATCTCCACCTACGAGTTTATTTTTTTCTCCCGTAGCTGCCAATTCTTTGTCTTTGCTATTCCCTCTGGGAGATTTTTCTAAAGTGAATCTTTTGTCTATTACTTTTTTTAGTCTGCTTTTATATTTTTAATTCCCAAGAGCTCTTGCTTGTCTCATGTTTGCATTAATTTTTACCCCATAAGGATATTAATGATTATTTGTCAAGTTTTCTTGTTGCCTAGTCTCTGTTTCCTACAAAGTGTTGCTTTCTTCTTCTTCTTTTTTTCTTTATTTATGTTCCGTGTTAAAGCCTTTCTTTAAATGTGCTGTGATCTTGATTATCTGCTCATATTTAAGGGTAGAGGACTGAAACTCTGATAAAAGACCTGAGCATGAGGAATAACTATCCCATGTGTGCTTCACAGTAGGATAACGAGGCTAGGATATTTTGTTGATGAGCTCCCAGTTTCTTCACTAAATGATCAACGGCGTTGCCCACTGCTGAGAACATGGGGTTAATGTTCAATGCTAGAACATAACTAGCATAGAATTTTTAAATTGCCTTAGATGTTCTAGAGGTATTTTATTTCTACTTTAATAATTTCCTCCTAAAAAAAACTAAATTCTAAGAATAAAGAATAGTTACTGGGCATATCTAAAAATACATATGAAGAAAGAGCCTTTCCATCTCAACTTCTTTTCCCTTATTTAATCCCAGTGAATTTAATTTAACTAATGGAATTTCTCAGGTTAAACTTTTCTAGAACTCTTTCTTAAAATTTTGGTGACTACTTGTCCTTATCTTCTCACAGATGTCAAAATAATTTGACATAAGATTATTAAATTCAGAATTATTACTCAGCAGGTAAGGCTCATCCTTTGCATTAAATTGAGTATCTAGAATAGATATTTATCCTCCTAAATATATAACGTTATTAAAATGTTCTATATTGTTATTTTTGAGGTTCAGAAAATCTTATTCCTATAAAAAAGCTCCAATTTCTGATAATAAAATTGTTTCTAGTTATATAATGGCATAAATGTGTAACTATTTGGGGATGAAATGACAGAGTACCAAGGGTTATGGCTGCTTAGTCAACTGAGCAAATTGAAAATCACTGTCTTGAAGGATCTGTCTGTTTTTAATTTATTAGAGCTTGGCACTCAGCTGTAACCTCCTAGCCACAGCATACATAACTGCCTATGCAGCAGCATCGCAGACAACACCATTGCTTGTCTCACCTTATCTTTACCTTTTCAACACCCAGAATATAGACTGTAACTTTGGCCTTTCTCAGCTCTGTCACTTTTCTTATGTTTCTGGTTTTTATGAAAAACATTCTATTTATAATTGGTTATAAGATCTTCTAAACCTGAATCTTGATCATATATAGTTTCACCAAATTTAGTCATTGAAAAATTTGTATAAGTTATTTAGAATAGCAACTCAAAGAGAAGGACTAAATCCTCACTAGAAATAAAAATAAAATAATAAATATAATCAATTTATCACTTCCCAAAAGTGAGAAAACACACTTTCACAACGAGTATAGATGAGTCACTTGCATTCACTCGGAAACAGTAGAATTAGCTAGCTGGAGCACTCCTATCCCTCAAGCAATCATAACCTTGACTTCCTTTACCTCTAACATGCCTCACTTTCATCTTATCTCTCTCTGCTTGTACTCCAGGCCTAGTTGTTCAATATACAGGAACAGTATCATGATACACATAAGCACATGAGAGGTATTATCTGTATATAATTCCTATTCATATCTTGTTTCTGTAGCTATGGTTCCAATAGCACCTCAGCTGAGAAACCTGAGTTGGTATTTTTAGGTGCAGTGAAATTTGGCCTTCAGTTTCTCAAGTTGATCTTCAAAGGAGTCAGAACATCTGGAAGCCCATCATTTCAGACTCCTAAAAGTTATCAACTTCATCACCAAATGGCATTTAATAGGCAGCCCTATGTCACTGACCCTCCAGCTTCTGGCACAGGAGCAAAGGGGATAGGAAGGGATATATGGCAGCCTGTCCGGCAAAGCTGCTGCTGTATGAACATGATTTAACACAGGCCCAGAAAAGAAAAAAAAAATCCATGCATTGGTAAGGTACATATTTTTTCACTTTACACTGATTGTAACAACTGGCTTTTCTGGCTCTGAAAAGAAATAAACTGGTAAAAACTTGTCAAATGGTATCATTTATTGTGCATGCCACTTGTAGAATGTGTTTTTGCAGGAGAATTTGCCCTTTCCATATGGTTTAGGTTATTGGTAAAGTAAAACTAAACAAGTGCATTTGGTGTGAATGCCTTCCATTTTAGTTATTTATAGCTGTCCACAACTATCAATGTTTTTATTTAAAAATTATTAGAGCAATTATAAGGCAGGAGGTGTGTGCTGAGCTTCAAAATTTGACCAAAGACGATTTATATGGTAAACAATATATATAAAAGTAGTTTCCCTAAACAAAAAAAGTTATTTTTAACATTTTATTTTATCCAAGGATGTTGATAAAGTTTTGCCCCTGGAGAAGTTCCCCTTCTCTTTCCTATTTCTTTGATAATTTTTTTCTTTATGAAAATGAAATTAGACAAGAAAATAAAATAAAAAATACAAATATTCTATGAGAGGAGACAGTATTGACAGGTGGTGTGGTGGTTTATTTAGAAAGTCCAATAAAAGCAAATTAAACCTGACCTGTGGTGGCACAGTGGATAAAGCACTGACCTAGAATGCTGAGGTCACTGGCTGGGAAACTCCCAGCTTGCCCAGTCAAGGCACATACGAGAAGCGAGAAGCAACTACTATAAGTTGATGCTTCCCACTCCTCCCTCCCCCCTTTTCTCTCTCCTCTCTCTAAATCCAATAAATAAAATCTTAAAAATAAAACCCAACAAATTAAAATAATGGGAAACAATTTGAATTCAGTAAGCATACTAGTTACAAAACAATAAACAAAAAATCATTAACTTTCCTATACAAACTAAAAGCTTGGCTTGAAATTATATAGAAAGAAAAATCCAATTTACAATAGAAATGAGAATAAAAAATCTAGGGATAGACTCATTAAAAAAAACAAAGAAAAATTAAAATTCTACTGAGGTATTTAAGGAGACAACATTTTCTTTTATAGAAAGACTTATTGTAATGGCATCAATGATCTCTAAAATGTAATTTATGAACTCATTCTGATCCCATTTAGAAAAATAATTTTTTTGATATGTAAAAAAATAATTAACAACTTTTTTGTGGCAGATGATTGTATACATCAAATTATTGAGAAAAAATCTGAAAGAAAAGACTATCAAAGAAACCTTTTAGTTAAAGTATTAATAATTAAAATACTATGATACTGACACAGGAAAAAATAATCAATGGAAAAGATTAGAAAATCTAAAAATGAATGCAAGTACATTTGAAAATTTAGTATCATCTGTGGAGGAAAAACTTCATTAGTCAATAAATAGTGTTGGGACAACTGGCTAGCCATTTGGAAAATAATTAAGCTAGATTCCTACCTCACTCATTACACTAAAATAAATTCCAGATGGATCAAACAAATTTTAAACAAAAACCATAAAAGTAGTTTTAAGAAAACTCAGATGACTGCTTTATTAAAACTGGAATATGAAAAGCTTTTAAAAAGTGACATAAGACCCAAAATTCAAAAGGAAAAGACTGAAAATTTTGACTACATAGACATGAAAGTTTTCTCTATATTTAAAAAAATCAGTAAAGCCAAAAGATACAAAACACTGGAAAATATATACCAAATATGAACTTAACAAATATGGTAAACAAAGGGCTAATTTCTTTAATACTTTTTTAAACTCTTAATTTGAAGATCTATAGCAAACACGGAAATTCAATAGCACAATGGACAAAGGATTCACCATGGCTGGCCTTGGGAAGGGTGGATGTTAATTATATAAACCTATGAGAAGACACTCAACCTCACTTATAATTTTTTAAAATTGCAAAATAAAATAGAGCAATACAAATTTCTATAAACATAGTAAGCAAAGATTAAAATTTGATAATATTGCCTGACCCAACTTTGATAATATTGTTCGCCAACTTGAACACGGGCTCATCTGGTTTGAGCAAAGCTCACCAGCTGGGACCCAAGGTCGCTGGCTTGAGCAAGGGGTTACTTGGTCTGCTGTAGCCCCACTGTCAAGGCACATATAAGAAAGCAATCAATGAACAACTAAGGTGTCTCAACGAAAAACTGATGATTGATGCTTCTCATCTCTCTCCGTTTCTATCTGCCTATCCCTCTCTCTGACTCTCTCTCTCTGTCTCAAAAACAAAACAAAACAAAACAAAAAAACCCAGATTATATTAAGTATTAAAAGTTCCATGTTTGTTAAAAGTGAAACTAAGAGACATTGATAAGAGTGTGGTGGTTATGGGGGGGAGGGGGGAAAGGGAGAGGGAAAGGGGGAGGGGCACAAAGAAACCTAGATAGAAGGTGACAGAGGACAATCTGACTTTGGGTGATGGGTATGCAACGTAATTGAATGACAAGATAACCTGGACTTGTTATCTTTGAATATATGTATCCTGATTTATTGATGTCACCCCATTAAAAAAATAAAATTAATTTTAAAAAAAGTTCCATGTTTGTTAAAAAAAAAATTAATTAATGTGTTTTGAAAGGCAATTTGGCATTATTTATCTAAATGTAAATTTCCACTGATCTAGCATGGCACTCTAGTATTTAAGTAACAGATATACCAGGGGTCCCCAAACTTTTTACACAGGGGGCCAGTTCACTGTCCCTCAGACCGTTGGAGGGCCGGACTATAAAAAAAAACTATGAACAAATCCCTATGCACACTGCACATATCTTATTTTAAAGTAAAAAAACAAAATGGGAACAAATACAATATTTAAAATAAAGAACAAGTAAATTTAAATCAAACTGACCAGTATTTCAATGGGAACTATGGGCCAGCCTTTGGCTAATGAGATGGTCAATGTGCTCCTCTCACTGACCACCAATGAAAGAGGTGCCTCTTCTGGAAGTGCGGTGGGGGCCGGATAAATGGCCTCAGAGGGCCACATGCGGCCCGCGGGCCGTAGTTTGGGGACCCCTGAGATATACCGTACTCACACAAATGTTCAAAGATGTATGTACAAGCTGGGTTTATAGGTATGTTATAGATATGGTGGTTTTTAAAACACAGAAACACTTTTGTAAGTGACTGCTGCACTGAGCTCTCTGAGTTCCTCACCCAATACTTCAGCTACTTTACTTACCCTCTGCAGGGGGACTCTCTGTGACCCAGCAAAAAAGATTAATGTCTGGGTCAGCAGGGAGCCAAAGAATCTCCCTCCAGTACTAACGTTGAAATCCATTTTATCTTTTTGGTCAGTGCCCATGACATAAGGATTATTAAATATTCTCAACATCATCTCTGTGAATAGAATGTTCACTGCAATTTAAAATATCTAGGTACCTATTAATAGAAGACCAATTATACAATTTGCAGTATGACAATCTCATGAAATATTATGATATAATGAGATGAATTTATATGTAATGGTGTGAAGAAATATCCACAATATATTATTAAATTTAAAAGCCATAGTGTAGAACATTGCATATGTTGTGATTCTGTTTATACATTTTAAATGTTTCTATAATATGAGATATTTTTTGATATACATAGAATATGCCAGAAGGAGACACACCAAAGAGTCAGCTAGATAGTGGGAGTCTGTGAGGTAACAGGAAACTTCTACTTTTTATTTCTATACATCTATACTATTTGCTATTTTTGCCTGTTCCTTTTAAATAAGATCTGTATTACTTATAAATTGAAAAAATATTTTAATTAACAGAGAAATATTTACCATATAACTGGTATTTTGATCAGGAGTCTTGATATTTGTCTCCATGGACCCTTCTGCAGTCTAGTAAAGGCGATGAAACATTACTCATAATGACTAAAGTGAAATACATAATAGTACAAAGCAAATCAGTAATATTAAACTACAGTTAATAAAATATTAAAAAGAAAACAAATTTGTGATATTGTAATAGAAGTGTTTTCTTATTGACACATTTAATAACAATATCCCAAGGCAGGTCTAATAACTAATGTAATTTCAAAGAATAAGCGTAAGTGATCATTTAAGATATCTGAAACAATTAATACGTGCTAAGAAAACCTATATGACTTCTAGTCATGACACAGTTCCAGATATTACAAACACTACTGTGGCTTGTCATTTATGTTTATAATTGGGGGAAATACTAAATTTTAGTTGGCTGTTAATGAAAATAAAGATAAAATCTTTTCCAACCAAGTAAACAGATCTTTTGAATTCTATCCATGGAACATTTGGGAGAACATGGTTCCGAGGAAACTCTACCTATTGTATTTGTTTGAAAATACTAGTCCCTCATTTGAAACAACTTTTATGTCCTTCAGTGTAGCTATATGGTCCTCTTGAATAAAGATAGCCATATACACTTTTAAAGAGAATAGAATCCTCAGTAATGGTTCCTAAATCACTGTATTTTAAAACATTGTCTTAATGTAATAGTATATATGAAGTTTACTCAACTTCTCAAAGTACAGTGCATCTAAAATATTTTATTTCCTTTTTATCTCTCTACTCTCTGATTCTCTTTAACCTATCTGGACATGCGCTTTCTGTTCCAGATAAGCTAAGAAATGCTAAGCTTCCGTGCTAACATTTCCCTTTTAGCTGCTCTGCTTCTAGTCTTTTTCACATTTTTAGGTTGTCTTTTAGCTTGTTTTAATTCCAGTTCTTGATCTTGGTTTCAATGGTGGTTATAATTAACTCCTTATAAATCAAGATGTTAACCCTTACCTACTATAGGGCATGCAATTTGAGGTAGTATTTCATTAATAGGGATGGATTTTCATTGATCCATTCACACTACAACTGAGACCCCACTGTGACTAATGATACAAAGGGTCAAGGTGACTGGGATTAGTGGTTATAGCCTCAGTGGTTATAGAATAGATCAAATTTAACGATCCTAAGTAAGAACTTTGGCAGAGCCCAGGGTCAACATAATGCTTTCTAATCTAAGACTTTAAAAGATATTGCTGTCAAAATTTTCTGTTTTCTTAAATTATACCAAATTTTGTTATTTTTGCTTTCTTTGTTAGTTTTGGAACTAAGTTTTAAAGATTACTGTGTGTGCATGAGTGTGTGCATGTGTCTGTGTATTCATGTGTGTGATATTATTACAAAATAGGGCCCAGACTTGCTGGCTCAGTGGATAGAGTGTCGGCCCAGCATATGGGTGTCCCGGGTTTGATTCCCAGTCAGGGCTCACAAGAGAAGAGGCTATCTGCTTTTATCCCACTCCCCAGGTTTGGCACTGGGTGCTGAGGATAGCTGAGCTAATCCAAGCATCGGCCCAAGTGCCAGGCGGATCCCAGTCAGGGCACATGTGGGAGTCTGTCTCTCTAGCTACCCTCCTCTCACTTAAAAACAAAACAAACCCGATTCCTGGCCAGGGCACACAGGAGAAGTGCCCATCTGCTTCCCCGCTCTTCCTCCTCTCCTTTCAATCTCTCTCTTCCCCTCCACAGCCAAGGTTCCATTGGAGCAAAGTTGGCCAGAGGCTGAGGATGGCTCCATGGCCTCTGCCTCAGGTGCTAAAATGGCTCCGGTTGCAACGGAATAAACTCCAGATGGGCAGAGCATCACCCTCTGGTGGGCATGCTGGTGGGCGCATGAGAGGAGTCTGTCTCTGCCTCCTCGCTTCTCACTTCAGAAAAAAAAAATAGCTGTGACTAATCAGGGGTGATGTATAGATAGATTTTGATTTTAAAATATATGTGTTTTAAAATCAAGGAGATTGGGAAACAGAAAATAGTTTTATGTAGTGTAGCTGAGTCATATTAGTAGTGAAATAGTGGAACGTAGTGTAGCTAGGTTCCAAAGATAGTGAAGTTCTTAGTAATGATCCAGAATCTCCTTCTGGTAAGGTCTCCACTGATCTGATCCATTCAGAAACTTAGTTGTGTAGTTTCTTATATATTATAAGATCTATTATTATAATTTACCACTCTTTAGTTGAGCTACCTTTTTGTTACTTACAACCAAATATATTCTAAGTAAGGTGTTTGAGAAAATTACTAATTGCAAGTTTGTTCTGTGATGATTACACTTGAGTTCTTGTTTATTTTATTCAGTTTGTTAGACACATATGTGGTCATTACATATTGGCTATATGGTGAGATCTTTCCATATGTTAAAAATAAAGTTATATTCTTTGAATGAAAGAAGTAAGAATCGTACATAATCATTGAAGTGTAGAAGTGATACACTCTAAAAATAGTTGATAAATATGTGACTAAGGACATCTTGTAGATCTTTCAATATAGGTTAATCTATAGATTTAATCCAGTTAATGGAAAGAATGATCTCACAGAGAGAGTGACAATTAAGTGCGGGATAATTGAATAATAATTCTCACAACTCTTTTCCACTACCCTGAGTGGGATAGTAGTGCCCCCAAAGGCTTTAGTATCTATTATATCCTGGTAGTAGATATGGTGCTTTGGCCATCATAGAATATTTCTCTTCACTTTGATTCATATTTACAAAGCAACAACCTTCTGGTTATGATCATGTGTCTTATGTAGATTTTCCACTAGGAAAAGAATACAACCAGATGATAAACAGTGTTCCAGAGCACTTGACTATTGTATTTTTTGAAAATTAGTGAAATGGACTTCTAGGTTATACATCATTTTCTTGTGAGCTTGGTTAACAAGAAATTTGCTGAGCATAATATTTTATTTCTTGATGTACTCTTGTTTTCTGGAAATTATCCTAGAGTAATTTCCTGGAAAGGGTCCATTGGAACTTTTATATCTTGCATATTTGAAGGAATCTTTATTATGTGCTCACATATCCTTTATTATGTTTGAGAAATTGGTAAGTTACAGATTTCTTGAATAAAAATGACTTTTTAAAAAATGTTTCCATTGATTTGAGAAAGAGGGGAAGGGATAGGGTGAGAGAGAGAAGCATCAACTCATTGTTTCACTTAGTTCCATTTAGTTGTGTACTGCTTCTCTTATGTGCCCTGATTTGGGGTCAAACCCAGAACCTCTGGCATGCCATGTCAATACTTTATCCACTGAGCCACCTGACCATGGCCAAAAACAACTTTTACTCAGAAAAAAAGACTATCACCTAGTAAAGTATACACTTGAAAACTAAAAAGGTAATATTAGCATAGGAGCCATTCATGTGTAAAGTATAATTTCTAATGATGAGGTTGGATTCACTGTAAAATATGAAACAATTATATAAGGGTGTGAAAAAGTAGTTTACAGTTGTGAATACTCAAAAGTTTATTCTTGTATTATTATTTATCAATTATGATATTATTTTCCATACAAACAACTCTAAACCTAGTGTGGCCCCACCCTGTAGTATAAATACTATAAAATTGTGTTTTGAAATATACTGATAATAATTGCATATAAGTCACCCATATGTTGTGAAATTGTGGTTCAGATTTTTAATGAATTAATTCTACTTTTTTTTCCAAGAATTCAAGTTAAAGAAGCCCATGAAGAACAAATTCAATTAGAACATTCTAAAGGAGCAAAAAATACCACTCTGACAAAAAAAATGAAAGAAAGGAAAAAAGAAAGAAAGAAGAAAGAAAGAAAGAAAGAAAGAAAGAAAGAAAGAAAGAAAGAAAGAAAGAAAGAAAGACAAACCAGGAACTGTATTTGGTTGAATTTTGAATTTTTCAGAATGCAGATAACATTTCTATGAATGATGTCCAAATAAGAACTCTCTGATTTAGCCTGACCTGTGGTGGCGCAGTGGATAGGGCGTCGACCTGGAACACTGAGGTCACCGGTTCGGGACCCTGGGCTTGCCTGGTCAAGGCACATATGGGAGTTTATGCTTCCTGCTCCTCCCTCCCCCTTCTCTCTCTCTCTCACTCTTTCTCCTCTCTAAAAAATTAATAAAAGAAAAATTAAAAAAAAAAGAACTCTCTGATTTAGGTTTAGGAGGGGGGAGTAGGGGGAGGTTTTTTGTCGTTGTTTGTTTCTTTTACTTTCATTTTATCAGAGACCTACTAATATAATTATACACAGAGAAACTAGCCCAGAGTGGATAGTCTGAACAAATAAGTCTTATTTTTACAATAAATCTAATTGCATAATTAAAAAAAACAAATAACTTTTACTCAGTATTTTGGAGGCCTATTACATTGCTTTTTAGCTTCCACTGTTGCTATTGAGAAGTCTGATGCCATTCTGATTCTTGATTCTTTAGACAAGACCTGTTTTGTTTGATGTTCATCTTAGTATTAGTTTTTGGATCTTTTCTAGTTACTGCATATTCATTTGAAGCTTTTAAGAGAATTATCTTATTTTTAAGACCTATCTGATTGATTAGGAAATTGACGCTCAGAGAAATTAATTTCTCAGTCATAGAACTAGGAAGTGCCAGAAGCAATATTCAGATACAATCTAATTTAAGAGCTTATGAGGCCTGACTGGTGGTGGTGCAGTGGATAGAGCATCAACTTGGATGTTGAGGTAGCCTGTATGAAACCTTGAGACCTCCTGCTTGAGCTCAGGCTCGTCCTGCTTTAGTGCGGGCCCATCACCTTGAGCATGGGCTTGCCAGCTTGAGCGTGGGGTCATTGACAAAATCCTGTGGTCACTGACTTGAGCCCAAAGTTCACTGGCTTAAAACCCAAGGTTGCTGGCTTGAGCAAGGGGTCACTGACTCAGCTGGAGCCTCCTGGTCCACAAAGCATGTTTGAGAAGCAATTAATGAACAACTAAAGTGTCACAACTACAAGTTGATTCTTCTCATCTTTCTCCCTTCCTGTCTGTCTGTCATCTCTCTCTCTCTCTTAAAAAAAAAAAAAAAAGAAAAAAAGTTTTTGAGCATTCCATTACACTATAAGAATTAATACCTTAAGGTATTAAGTGACCTGAGAGTTCAGTTAGTCAAACCATTTGGCCCATATCAGTCATTTGCCTTGAATTTTATTTACTTTTGTTTCTAATCTAATTCTTTCTCTGGGGAATTATACTAATTCACAGTACAGATACCAAAATACCACTTTTCTTTCTTAATGATAATAATTTCAAAGTATCATAAATAAAATCATTTTATTAATTACTCATGGGGTCTCTGTTTTATCCAAGCTATCAAGGACTACACATGCCAAAGATAAGTGATCCAATTTCCTATTTCTTAGATATTTCACAATATCACTCAATACATGTATAACACATCAGTCATTCTATCTATTCTAGTTTCTCTTTAAAATGCAGTGTTCAAATTTCTTTTCACACAGGACAGGCTTCCGATTTTAATGTGCTCATGCTGATTAACATCTTAAAATCAGTTGTCTATTTTCTAAAGCACTGTGAAATGGGACTTGTCTTTTATGAGGTGTGCTAAATGTGTCTTCCATTTCTTTGGGCTATTTATGTTAAATCTGTAATACTTCTTCAAAGCCATCATTCGGAAAAACAACTGGTTCAGAGTGACAGCTACATTAACACATAAAAAGGTTTCTATTTTAGCAAGATGTAATACAATCCTGTTACAGATGGTATAGCATTAAGTCTGAATTTTATTTGCTACAAGTATGCCTAATGTACCGACTATATTTTACTGGAGGCTGATACTATCACCAAATTATATGCACTAAAATCTCATGTACTGTGCAGAATGAATATTAAAATAATATATTTTCTTCCATAATTCTTTAGTCAGAGAAGGAAAAGATTTTTGGAGGGGGAAGTATTTTAGTAAATCATATCCCAGAGTATGTTTTATGGGATGGTAATAGATATCAGAAGAAACTGATTAAGTCTGGAAAAGAAGGGTTTTTATAGCCAACCTGGTTAAAATCTGGGATCATTTTTTTCATTGCAGAATTTTTAGACTTTAATATGCCATAATATATTCATTAGAACCTATAACAAGAAGGAACTATTGCATAAAAAATTCCAAGACTAATTTTTTAAATTAAATTTAATGGGGTGACATTAAATAAGAGTACATAGGTTTCAGGTGAACATCTCTTTTGAACAGTTGATTGCATTGTGTGCCCATCGCCCAAAGTCAAATCATCTTCCATTACTATATATTTGTCCCTCTTTACTCCTTACCCCTCCCACTCTTTCCGCCAGGTAATCATTTCACTTTTATCTATGTCCAAGACTAATTTGACTGGAGAATCTATCTTAAAAGAAGTCACCTTTCATCTAAAGATCAAGTGGTAGTCCTGGCCAGTTGGCTCAGCAGTAGAGCATCAGCACAACATGTAGGGGTCCTGGGTTCTATTCCCTTCAGGACATACAGGAGAAGCAAACATCTGCTCTACCCCACCCCTTTCTTTTTCTCTCCTTCCCTCCTGCAGCCATGGCTCAAATGGTTTGAGTAAATTGGCCCCAGTTGCTAAGAATGGCTCCATCCATGGCCTTTCCTCAGGTGCTATAATAGCTCTTTTGCTGAGCAACAGAGCAGAAGTCCCAAATGGGCAGAGCACCCCTGGTAGGAGGCTTGTTGGGTGGATCCCAATCCGGGCACATGCAGGAGCCTGTCTGTCTGCCTCCCTGCCTCTCAATAAAAATAAATATTTTTTTTTTTAACTTTTTTGAATTTTTTTTTTCTGAAGCTGGAAAGGGGGACGCAGTCAGACAGACTCCCGCATGCGCCCGACCGGGATCCACCCGGCACGCCCACCAGGGGGCGATGCTCTGCCCATCCAGGGAGTCGCTCTGTCGCGACCAGAGCCACTCTAGCGCCTGGGGCAGAGGCCAAGGAGCCATCCCCAGCGCCCGGGCCATCTTTTTGCTCCAATGGAGCCTTGGCTGAGGGAGGGGAAGAGAAAGACAGAGAGGAAGGGGGGGGGTGGAGAAACAGATGGGCGCCTCTCCTGTGTGCCCTGGCCGGGAATCGAACCCGGGACTCCTGCACGCCAGGCCAACGCTCTACCACTGAGCCAACCAGCCAGGGCAAATAATTTTTTTAAAAAAAAACTCAGTGGTACACTTTGGAAAACACTGCTTTGGACTATTATAGCACATCAATGATAAACCTTTCAAAATGCAGCAACAATAAAACCTGGGAAATAGTTTCTCTCCCTATTATTAATTACATATTCATCTTATAAGTAAACTGTTGCTACAGGTTTTAAACTTATGTATGTAGATTTAAATAACTGATCCCTAGGAAACACTGAATTTGTGGAGAAATATTATAGAACCAAACTAGTTTATATATAAAAAGTCCAGAAAAACATGCTTCTCAACTGACATGCTTTATAATGAAAATTAACTGTAAATCAAAAACTTCTCTAAAAAGTAAAATAAAGTTTGTGGCTCACTAACTTTTAGGATTACATGTTGGCAAGGACCAGTATTTCTAGGCCCTTTGTTTAAAAAAACAAACAAACAAAAAATGGACACAGCCTGGGTTAAGGGCATAGCCTCTGTGAGAGACAATAATAATTTATGTCACAGTATTGTTAGAGTATAATATACTGTTTGTTTTCTATACTATCCACTTTATATACAGAAGAGCCTTCTTGAAAGGAGCACGAATATAATTTTAATATGGTCCTCTTTAATACAGACTATACAACTTTTGTTAAATTACTTTTTCTTCCCAGTTTCTTTTAAATCACTTCAAATCTAAAAATGATGGAAAATGCTTTCGAGTTTTTGGTTAAGATTAATGTACCCATCACCCCCCTTTATGAAGCCTTTGACTGGTACTTTAATTCTGAGGAAATGTAGCCACCAGTTCTGGGATGTCTGCCCTGGGAGATTAGCTAATGGCTGACTTCTTACTATACATACCCAATCAGTCTACGATTGGCCAGAAAATTTCACATTATTTTGTACCACTTGAAAGCAAAAGGGGAGGAAAACATCCCTGAAAGTATCCAAATTGTTATTTCCAAGTGTCCAAGTGCAATTTCAAATAACAATTAGGTTCGACCAGCTTAGCGCTACACTGTTGCTCAAGCTGACTCTAAACCTGTCTTTAATCAAGTTGACCACAACATACAGTCAGAGGAAAGGTAGGCATCTGTTGTTATGTCCCTCCTTATCAATACAAACTGCTACTCATCTCATAACTCCCCACAGCACTCTTAGCAGCGTAAGTTCCTCTTTTGCACCTCTCAAACCATTGCCAATCTAAATTCTGTACCTATATTTTTCAGGATGATAAATTATGTGAATGGGTCTTTTCAATAAGAACTTTTTTCAGGCCTGACCAGGCAGTGGCACAGTGTATAGAGTGTTGGCCTGGGACACAGAGAAGCCAGGTTTGAAACCCTGAGATCACCGGTTTGAACGTGGGCTCACCAGCTTGAGGGCAGGGTCATCAGTTTGAGCTCCATGGTCACTGGCTTGAACCCAAAGATTGCTGGCTTGAAGCCCAATGTCACTGGCTTGAGCCCAAAGTTTACTGGCTTGAGCAAGGGTTCACTGGCTCAGCTGGAGCTCCCAAGTCAAGGCACATATAAGAAAGCAATCAATGAACAACTTAAGGTGCCGCAACAAGGAATTGATGTTTCTCATCTCTCTCCCTTTCTGTCTGTCTGTCTCTGTCTGCCCCTCTCTTTCTCTCTCTCTCTCAAATAAAAAAGCACTTTTTTTCAGGATAACATGGATTATTTAAAGGTGTGTTTTCAGTAGATAATAAAAAGGACAAACCAGAAACTTCACTAATTGGCTGATAGTTCCAAGAATTCTAGTCCTGAAGAATATATTTTCACAGCATCTCTTAGTGACACAGCTTTTACTCAGACGCCTCTTTTGTCATGGGTTTGAAGTTGAGCCTCTAGTGACATTTGAGATTTGTAATATCAAACTTTCTTTAAACAAAAGAAGTATTATATTTCTTTTTTTCCCTGAGAATAGATGGTAAAACGTACCCCAGAGCTGTATGGAGAAAAAGGAAAGGAAGAGTTACTAATATGGATAAATTATTATTTTTTAAATAATTAATGGCCCTGGCCAGTTGGATCAGTGGCAGAGCATTGGCCTGCATGTGGGTGTCTTGTGTTCGATTCCCGGTCAGAGCACACAGGAGAAGGGCATCATCGGCTTCTCCACCCCTCCCCTTCTCACTTCTTTCTCTTTCTCTCTCTTCCCCTCTTGCAGCCATGGCTTAATTGGAACAAATTGCCCCCCACCCCCAGTGCTGAGAATGGCTCCATGGCCTCTGCCTCAGGCAGAGCTTGGTTGCTGTGCAATTGGGCAACACCCAGATGGGCAGAGCATCACCCCTAGTGGTCTGACTGGGTGGATCCCGGTCAGGGCACATGCGGGAGTCTGTCTCTCTGCCTCTCCTCTCACCGAATTTTAAAAAAAGGTAATTATGGCCCTGGCCGGTTGGCTCAGCGGTAGAGCATTGGCCCGGCGTGCGGGGGACCCGGTTTCGATTCCCGGCCAGGGCACACAGGAGAAGCGCCCATTTGCTTCTCCACCCCCCCCCTTCCTCTCTGTCTCTCTCTTCCCCTCCCGCAGCCAAGGCTCCATTGGAGCAAAGATGGCCCGGGCGCTGGGGATGGCTCCTTGGCCTCTGCCCCAGGCTCTAGAGTGGCTCTGGTCGCAGCAGAGCGATGCCCCAGAGGGGCATGCGGGAGTCTGTCTGACTGTCTCTCCCCGTTTCCAGCTTCAGAAAAATACAAAAAAAAAAAAAAGGTAATTAATGATCAATATTAAAACACTAAGATGTGAAATAAGTTTCTCTTTTTTAACAACTTTATTAAGACATAATTTACCCATTTAAACTGTACAATTCAATCATTTTTTAGTATAATCACAGCAATGTTCAACACTCTCCACAATATAATTTTAGAATATTTTCATCCTCACTAAAAGAAACTTCATACCGATTAGCAGTCAATCCCCATTTTTCACCCCTCCTCTGCCTTACTAAGCAACCACCTGTCTTCTTTCTGTTACCTATTCTGGACACTTTTTATGAATGAAACCATGCAATATGTGGTCTTTAATGACTAGTTTCCTTCACTTGGCATGTGTTCAAGGTTAATTCTTTTTGTAGCATGTATCAGTACATAATTTCATTTTATTGATGAAATATATTCATCAATAAAAAAAATAAAATTGCCAACACATTTTATCTTTTCATCAGTTGATAGACATTTGTGTTATTTGAACTTTTTGATTATTATGAATAGTGCTGCCTTGAACATTTGTATGCAAGTTTTTGCGTATGTTTTTATTTTTCTTGGATACATACTTAGGGGTGGAATCCCTATGTCTTATGGTAATTCTGTCTTTAACTTTTTAAGGAACTGCCAAACTGTTTTCCAAAGAAGCTGCACCATTTTACATTTCCACCAGCATTTCCACCGGCTCTAATTTTTTCATATTTAATCTCTTGGTATAAATTAACTTTCTCAGGCCCTAGCCAGTTAGCTCAGCAGAAGAGTGTTAGCCCGGCGTGTGGAGATCCTAGGTTTGATTCTCAGCCAGGGCACAGAGAAGAATCACCAATCTGCTTCTCTACCCTTCCCCCTTTCCTTTCTCTCTGTCTCTCATTTCCCTTCCTTCAGGCAGGCTCCATGCGAGCAAAGTTGGTCCGGGCGCTGAGGATGGCTCCATAGCTTCCGCCTCAGGTGCTAAGAAGAGCTCAGTTGCTGTGCAATTGAGCAACACTCCAGATGAGCAGAGCATCACCCCCTAGTGGGTATGCCAGGTGGATCCCGGTCGGGCACATGTGGGAGTCTGTCTGCCACACCCTGCTCCTCACTTTGGAAAAATAAATAAACAAACTTTCTCAAAAGCAAGAGGGAAGTAAGAAAATTAAGAAGAATAGCAGGAAGGCAGGCAGGAAGGAAAGAAGGTGGGAAGGAGGAAAGCAGATAATAAATAAGTCAGCCAATGTTTTCCTGTTTATGGGTTATTTTAATGATGGATTCGGTTATTTGGAGTCAAGTATTACATAAATAAAGACTAAATTACATTGGCCATTATTTCCCATATTATTAGCCATTTTCTCAATGAAATCATGATTCTAAATATTTATGATATATGAAGTGGGAAAATGGAAGAAACAAAATAGTGTGTGCAGTCAGATATGTTTTCACACAGGCACACAAAGTAAAGAATCTGGAAGAAAATACACCAAGATTTCAGTAATTGTTATCTCTAGAAATCAAGATTACACATGGATTTTTTCCTCATCTTTTTGCTTATCTATAACTATCTTTTTTTTAAAAATTTTTTAATTTTTTTTTTCAGAAGCTGGAAACGGGGAGAGACAGTCAGACAGACTCCCACATGCACCCCACCGGGATCAACCCGGACCGCCCACCAGGGGCGACGCTCTGCCCACCAGGAGGCGATGCTCTGCCCCTCCGGGGCGTCGCTATGTTGCGACCAGAGTCACTCTAGCGCCTGGGGCAGAGGCCAAGGAGCCATCCCCAGTGCCCGGGCCATCTTTGCTCCAATGGAGCCTTGGCTGCGGGAGGGGGAGAAAGAGACAGAGAGGAAGGAGAGGGGGAGGGGTGGAGAAGCAGATGGGCGCTTCTCCTGTGTGCCCTGGCCGGGAATCAAACCTGGGACTTCTGCACGCCAGGCCGACACTCTACCACTGACCCAACCGGCCAGGGCTCTATAACTATCTTTTTATTTTATTTTATTTTATTTTCATTTTTCTGAAGCTGGAAACAGGGAGAGACAGACAGACTCCCGCATGCGCCCGACCGGGATCCACCTGGCACGCCCATCATGGGGCGACGCTCTGCCCACCAGGGGGCGATGCTCTGCCCCTCCGAGGCATCGCCATGTTGCGACCAGAGCCACTCTAGCGCCTGAGGCAGAGGCCACAGAGCCATCCCCAGCGCCCGGGCCATCTTTGCTCCAATGGAGCCTTGGCTGCGGGAGGGGAAGAGAGAGACAGAGAGGAAAGCGCGGTGGAGGGGTGGAGAAGCAAATGGGCGCTTCTCCTATGTGCCCTGGCCGGGAATCGAACCCGGGTCCTCCGCACGCTAGGCCGACGCTCTACCGCTGAGCCAACCGGCCAGAGCTCTATAACTATCTTTTTAAAAAACAATAAGCATGTGTAGCTTTTTTATTTTAAAAAGAAAGTATGATCTTCCTTTTTGGTCAGCCCTATAAGCACTCATTCTCAGAATGGCTGAATATTAGAATCAACCTAAGAGCTTTTAACGAAATACCAATGTCTTGACCCCTTTTCCCTAGAAATTCTTACTCAGTTGATGTGGTATGATTCTAATGTGCAAGCAGAGTAAGAACTACACCCCATTCCTTCAATTCCCTGCTTTCCTATTTGTTGAGTTTTACTAGTGGGGAAAAGGAAAAAAACCTTCCTATAGCCTGACAGCCTCCTGATGTAAGCTTGGTTTAGGCCATTTTATTTATGGTTTTCAAGGTATTATCTTTACTGGGTTACATCTGGAGAGGCTTCCTTAGTACCAAGAGGCTACTTCAAGAAACATGTGAAAAGGTGTCCCAAACTTTCCTTTGGCAGTGTCATGGGAAGATCAGCAACTTAATGTTGAAATGAAACCATCTGGCCCTTAAGGAGTTCTATATGTATAGTAAGGTGCAGATTTTAAGCCACTCTTCAAAATAAAGCTGTCTTGGCTTAATGGATAATAATATTCAGACAATGATTTGTTGTGCACTCCTCTCCTGCATGGTAATGAGAGATGCACCAAGGGGGCCTGGGGATGAGAGAAAGAGAAGATGGAAGTGAACATTGAAGGCCTCTGTAAAAATATACACCACTGAATACTCTACATCTATTGTCTTTTCCTTTTTATGTATAATAGGTTATTAAAGAGAAACCAAATCCATTAAAATTCTTAATTCTGGTATATATTGTAAAGTAACATACTTTTTGAATGAAGAACAAAAGAGTCAGCTTCAAGACTGAATAATGGAGCAGTGTGACTTATTGTGTCTGATACCTTCAAAACTACAGATAGTTGATGTTCTTGTCTAAGGATCTACTCTTAAAGACTTTTAACTTGAAAAACTGGAGGCACACATTTCTTCCTCTTGGTTCTTGTCTGGTCTCGATTTGGTGGGTTAAGAATTGGGGTAAAGAGAATGATGGTTGTCTTTCTCTATGACAAGAAAGAAAAGTGCTACTGAATTGAAGCAGCTCTTTTTACAAAGGTCTGTTATTATTTTTTTAGAGATTTTTAAAGGCTTTATTCATTTTAAGAGAGGGGAGAGAGAGAGAGAGAGAGAGAGAGAGAGAGAGAAAGAGAAGGGGGGAGGAGCAGGAAACATCAACTCCCATATGTACCTTGACCGGGCAAGCCACAGTTTTGAACTGGTGACCTCAGCATTCCAGGTCGACACTTTATCAACTGCACCACCACAGGTCAGAAATCAGTTATTTTTAGAAAAATTATTTTCATCTTTTCATCTGTAAATTAATTCTAATGAATTTCAACTATGTACAAGGTGTATGATAGATGTGTGAGGAAATCCAATGATGAATAACATTATTAAAACCTTTAAATTCTTATGAATCAGAAAAAAAATACAAGTCCTCAAAAAATGATTAAATCATGTAGAATATGAAAAATTCAAAGAAAATGAAATATAGTTATTATGTAAGATTTCAAGTAATGGAGAGAACACTTTTGGATATGGAAGATGTTTAATGTTTTTCCAACACAATATCAAGTGAATTTCCTCCCACCATTTAAAAAATGGTAGCAGCTTTCAAATGAATCTGCAATCCCTTAAATTTCAATTGCCAAACTTTTACATAATACGGTATACAGAGATGTGTTGTAGAATTGGCACCAGAAATCTGTATAATTATGTTAACCAGTATCACATCAATCAAAGCAATTTTTTTAAAAAAGACTTTTACATATTTTTTCTCTCTCTTTACAAAGGTCTGTTATTTTTTTTTTATAATTATTATTTATAATTATTATTTCTAAATGATAAATGTCCGAATTGTTATTGTTGTTTTGGCCTCTGGCTCTTGCTAAAAATAGCTAAATAACATGTAAATTTAGAATGTTAATTTACAATCACATTGGACATTAATATCAAAGAAGGTGCAGGATTGTTCTGTTGGTTAACTTTGGGAGTATAAACTTCTTAATGTTTAAACATAATAATACCTATTGTTCATGGAGCTCTTTCAGTTGTTCCTTCCTATGTGCTATCTCCAAGTGTATTATCTCATTTAATATTTAAACACATCCTATGTATAATTATTCTAGCTTCATCTTCATCATAATTCCTAAAAATGCATATATGTGTGCTTTTGTTAGCTATAAAAACCAATGAAAAAACCCAAACATTAAGTGGTTGCTTTATCCATTGTAGCAGTTGAGTTTATTCCCTTCCTCGTCTCTTTTAAAGATTTCTCTTGACAAGTTTGTGAATTATATCTCTATCCTTCTAGTATTTACTTTTAAATAGTAATATATTTAACCTAATAAGTTTTGAGGCAAATCAATAATTCAGTTCTTCTCTTGAAATAAGACAACCTTAAAATGTTTTGTCCCATCCCATTATCTTTGTGATTTCTTAGTTGTTTATTATTATTATTATTATTATTATTTATTTTTATTTTTATTTTTGTATTTCTCTGAAGCTGGAAACAGGGAGAGACAGTCAGACAGACTCCCGCATGCACCCGACCGGGATCCACCCAGCACGCCCACCAGGGGCGAAGCTCTGCCCACCAGGGGGCGATGCTCTGCCGCGACCAGAGCCACTCTAGCACCTGGGGCAGAGGCCAAGGAGCCATCCCCAGCGCCCGGGCCATCTTTGCTCCGATTGAGCCTCGGCTGCAGGAGGGGAAGAGAGAGACAGAGAGGAAGGAGGGGGTGGGGGTGGAGAAGCAAATGGGCGCCTCTCCTATGCGCCCCGGCGGGGAATCAAACCTGGGTCCCCCGCACACCAGGCCAATGCTCCACCGCTGAGCCAACCGGCCAGGGCCTCTTAGTTTATTTTAATGAACACTCACACACACACTTTTATCAATATGCTTTTGATTATTTTTGTTTGCTCCTCATTGGTTCTTTTTCCACAGTATTCCATTCTATACCCAATTTTCTTCTCGCTAAATTATATTTTTTGGTAATATTTCAGGAAGGTGAATATAGCCTTTATAAATATATATAACCTTTCTAAATCTTTGTACATCTTACTTTTTTTTTTTTTTGTATTTTTCTGAAGCTGGAAACGGGAGAGACAGTCAGACAGACTCCCGCATGCGCCCGACCGGGATCCACCCAGCACGCCCACCAGGGGCGACGCTCTGCCCACCAGGGGGTGATGCTCTGCCCCTCCGGGCGTCGCTCTGCCACGACCAGAGCCACTCCAGCGCCTGGGGCAGAGGCCAAGGAGCCATCCCCAGCGCCCAGGCCATCTTTGCTCCAATGGAGCCTTGGCTGCAGGAGGGGAGGAGAGAGACAGAGAGGAAGGGGGGGGGGTGGAGAAGCAAATGGGCGCTTCTCCTATGTGCCCTGGCCGGTAATCGAACCCAGGTCCCCCACACGCCAGGCCGACACTCTACCGCTGAGCCAACCTGCCAGGGCCACATCTTACATTTTTAAAAAGCCCACCCTCCTTTTTTTGTCTTGAGAGAGAGAGAAACAGGAAGAGAGAGATATGAGAAGCATCAACTCCTAGTTGTGTCACTTCATTTGTTCATTGATGGCTTCTAATATGTGCCTTAGGGGCTAATATTAGACCAGGGGACTCTAGCAGAGCCAGTGACCCCTTGCTCAAGCCAGCAATCTTGGCCTCAAGCCAGCCACCATAGGATCCTGTCAATGACCCCATGCTCAAGCTAGTGAACCTGTGCTCAAATTGATGAGCCCATACTCAAGTCAGAGACCTCAAGGTTGGAAACCTAGGTCCTCAGCATTCTTGGTCAACATTGTATCCACTGTGCTAACATCAAGCTGTTCCTGTATGTGCTCTGCCCGGGGATTGAACCCACAACCTCTGCACTTCCAGACAATGCTCCAACCAACTGAACTATCTGCCTAGGAATTAAGTTTATTTTTTAATTTTTTTTTTTAAGGGAAAGAGATAGGGACAGACAGAAAGGGAGAGAGAAGAGAAACATCAACTTGTAGTTGCAGCACTTAAGTTGCTCATTAATTGCTTTCTCATATGTGCTTTAACCGGGGAACTCCAGCCGAGCCAGTGACTCCTTGCTCAAGCCAGTGACCTCGGGCCTTAGCCAGCGACCTTGGGATTCATGCCAGTGTCCTTTGGGTTCAAGCCAGCAACCATGGGGTCATGTCTGTGATCCCACACTCAAGCCCCCCCACTCAAGCCAGCAACCTCAGGGTTTCCTATCTGGGTCCTTAGCATCCCAGGCTGATACTGTATCCACTGTGCCACCTTCTGGTCAGGCTTAATTGTTTTTTAACTAGTTGATTAATTTTTAGAGAGACAGAGAGAAGAAGGGGGGGAAGCATTCATTTTTTGTTGTTGCACTTGGTTGTGTATTCACTGGCTGCTTTCCATGTGTGCCCCAACCAGGGATTGAACTCACAACCTTGTTGTTTCAGAACAATGCTCTGATTGACTCCGTTAACCAGCTAGTGCTTTTTTTTTAAAAAAAAATTAGATTTATCTTTGATGTTCTAACGTTTCACTTAGTGGGTCTAAGTGTGGATATTTTTGTTATCGTACTGTTCTCCTTGAACATAAAGATGCACAGTTTATTTCATTTTCAGAGTATTGCCTCTCTCTGAATCTTTCAAATGAAGAATATATTGGTTGATTTTTGTATGTGCCCTGACTAGGGATCAAAGCTGCAATGTTGGTATATGGGGATGATGCTCCAACCAACTTAGCTTTCCAGCCTGGGCTGGAAAAACTTTTCTAGTTCCTTCTAGGGTCTTAGTTTTATACAGGAATGTACCTATAGCTTCCCGTGCTCCCAGGCCTGGAAACTCTTTTTTTCCCCAACTCTCTACCCCCATGTTAAAACCTCAGTAACTTAGAGTATACAGATCCTGTGGCCTCCTGGCCCATTTGACATTTTTAAAATAAATTTTTATTAATGTTAATGGGGTGACATCAATAAATCAGGGTACATATATTCAAAGAAAACATGTCCAGATTATCTTGTCATTCACTTATGTTGCATACTCATCACTCAAAGTCAGATTGTCCTCCGTCACCTTTTATCTAGTTTTCTTTGTGCCCCTCCCTCTCCCCCTCTCCTCCTTCCCTCCCATGCCCCCCCTCCCCCCCACCCCCGTAACCACTATGGAATACTACTCAGCCATAAGAAATGATGACATCGGATCATTTACAACAAAATGGTGGGATCTTGATAACATTATACGGAGTGAAATTAGTAAATCAGAAAAAACCAAGAACTACATGATTCCATACATTGGTGGGACATAAAAACGAGACTAAGAGCCATTTGACTCTTGCTCTCATTCATTGCTCTAGTTTCAGATTGACTCTGTTTATTTTTGCCACTGTGTGGTTTTCCTTTTTTGTTTTCAAGCTTTGATATAAGTCTGCATGCTTTTTTGGTTATTACATTCTATTCAGCAAAACTATACATTTAAAATGAGGAGGCAGGGGAATGATCAGCCATAATGACAAGACCTCAACTTCATCTATATGATACCACATAGCTAATTTAACTTCCTCTGTATTTTAAGTTTGTATACTTCTTTTCACATGAAATAAACCAACAGGTTGCATACGCTGTTTGACACATAGCCTTGAGTACCGTTGCTCTGTCTTTATATGTCATAAATGGCAAACTCCTGGAGGACAACACTCTGCTATATGCATTAGCATCACAGGAAAATGAAAATAAACTTAACATAGCGCACAGTATTACTGAGGATCCTGTTTGCAAGGCAAACATCTTTTTTAAAGTTGGCAGCTATGGTTTTGGCAACTCTATTTCGTAGATTCAGACTCAAAGAGTAGCAAGCTTGCTTTTTGGTTTGGCAGCTGTCATTGGTGTCTTTATATTATTTCTCCGCCTCTTTAGAATAAACAAGAAGTTTTGCTCCCATTTTTGCTTGCTTTGACCAAATCTCCAAGAACTGGAGGATCCTTGGGCATGAGCCACAGCCATGAGATACAGTTACTTGACTTAATACTTGGTCAAATGTCACTCTGAAGCCTGAAGTATAATAATGAGAACTTGGGGTGGAGGGTTGGGGGAAAGGAGGGTTAAATTATGAACTATAAAACCAGAGTGACAGGAAGGTGCTAGGAGAAATGCTCAAAACATTGATGTGATTTCTGAACATGTGGCCAACAGATGTGGTGGCGCACTAGGGACCCCATCTCCTTTTAGAAATTCGGATCACATTGGTGTCTCTCCCTCGTCCCCCCCGCACCCCCAGAGTCATAATATGCTTTATTAAAATGATCTACAGGTCATATAGATGGTTAATAATTGTTGATGACAGAAATTCGGTTTTAGTAAGCTACACAGTGAAAGATAAATACAACGGGGCTATTTTAACCTCTGTATAGTAAGCTTATTAGAGTGAGGCTTCTCTGTAAAACGGTCTGTGTTGAGATTATGTGTGATTTATGGAAATGTCACCAATGACCCTGGTTCTGGAAAAACTCTTAAAATCTCTTTTGTTGTAATCATCACTTGAGTTTCAGTTGTCACTAGGGAAAACCATTTTTAGAAAAAAACATAATCAAGAGCAGTTAAAATATGCGTCAAGTAAAATAAATATTGGGTAACTATCTAGGAATAAAATTACAAAGCAAGCCCTGATATGGGTACTGAAAATGGAAATTTATTTCTAACCAATTCTAAATGTGGTGTGTAAGAGAAGCAAAGGAATAAGGAACGTTAAAAAACTCTCTTTCCAACTCTAACATGTCTAGGACGTTTAGATAAGACATTTAAGTCTTTCTCCCTTTGGTAAGAGAGCAAATGATCTGCAATTAGTGTCTGTAATATAGTTTGAAAAAGAATTGTTAATAGAACAAAAAATTTAATAAGCATTGCATCTGTATGACAGGAAATTCCCAGTACAAATGTTTTTATAGTGAAGAATTTGTTTTCCTTTCCTCCTTCTCAAGTCCTCGATTTCACTTGTAAAAAAGTAACCTTTATTAGTTTGAAATTACTATATAAAGATCCTAATATTGTAAGCCAATCTTTCAAATAGGAATATTGAAATTTACCACAAATTGCATTTAGTAGCCTGTACTATTCACAGTGAAGTAATAGTCATTTGTAAAGCTGGTAACTATAGAAAGATCATGTCATTCCCACCTCACTTAAGTGATATATTGAGGAAATTTTAAAAGGAAAAAGGGAAAAAAAATTAAATGATGATAATAACGTGGTAGGCCTGATGATTACTAATTTGGTGAATTTCTGCTTTGGCTGAGAGGTTGATAGGCAGAACTAAAATATCACACACTCAGAACTCTCAATCTGCAATTTCCAATTCCCTGCATTTCTTCCATCCAAGAGTGTGGCTGGCAGTTGCCTCGAAGTTACAAAGAATGATTGCTAGATCGAGGCCTTGCAAAGTGTTACAGGAGTCAGCACGGGGCAAGTCTGTGCTTAAAGAGTGGGCTTAAAGGAGAAAAAGAATGGAGAACCCCCAAGCTTTACTTCATGCCCTCATTTTTCATTCAATTACAGTAAATTATAAAAACAGTAACAAAACTGAAAATACACATGGTAACAATATCCTAATGTGTTTGAGAAATAATGCAGAAGATGGACTTAACCACCTCAAAAAATTTTGGGAAACTATTCAGGGGTCTAAATGGAAGTCTGGTATTTTGATTACCTGGACAACTTTCCTTCAGCTCTGTTCACATCATCAGCTTCCCTCTCACCTCTGTCAGTAATGACTAGCAACTCGGTTTTAGACCTGAGAATGTATGAGAGCTTCTCTCAAAAATAAAAAATGAGCGCTGTTGCACTTTTTGTGTCTTTAGAGTGTTTTGTTCTCAGGCCGAAATTGGGTTAAGACATTTAGACTTGAATAACTGGAAAGCCTCTCGATTCTCCTCTAAATTGAAGTGCCTCAGTGGTTGACAATTGAAGAATGATTTATAATTCCTGAAGTACTTTGTGGGTTTGGTTTATAAAACCAGTTCTTAATATTCAAGCTACTTGGAAGTTGGAGCTTGGGTAATAGCTAGTCATTTCTAAAATGTGGAATTCATCCAGTTTTGAGTAAATGCCCAAACTGATATGTTCTCAAAAATGTAAATTATCCAATTCAATTGTTTTAGGAGCCAATGTACAAGCAGTAGGTATTTTTTTTCAAATGGTGAAATAAGTTGATATTAGAAAATTAAAAACCAAAGATCAGATTTTTCCGTGCAAATGTCACAGTCCTGAGATAGCCCCGCCCCATTTGCTGTTGTGTGGTCCTGCAACGACCCCATAAACCTCCATGTCTTACCAGCTCACATCTTGAGAATGTGGGAGGTGGCCACATCATCTTATGTATCTTTTCATAACAAAAGCTAATGTTACATTAATACAGACTTTCAAAAATAAATTCAAATATTATGGTATTCCATCAGTATAATAGTTTGGAATTACCCTAGCAATGGGACCAGCTCAACTCCTGACTACTCTTAGCTAACATGAACAAAATAATGCCTGCATTTTTTTTTTAACTTTCTTGAAACTAGTCAGGAACCATTGAAAATATGTGTAAGTTGAAATAGCATTTAATTAATGAGAAGAGGCAACCAGATAACTAAGAACTTAAAAATTGTGTTTACATCTCATGTGATCTGTTCTTATCACCTACAATATTGCTAAATAAAACCTCAATTATTTATTTGTTGATTTGACAAATAATTATTTAGCACCCTCTGTGTTAAGCATCTTGGTAAAAAACTATGTAAAGATTTAAAAACAAACAAATAGAATGAAACAAAAACAAATACTATTCCTGGCTTTTAGTAACTCATTTTGGGAGAAACAAATATAGCTACCTAATAAGAACCCTACACGATGTGCCTGCTATTATAGAGGTATGTCCAAAATTCTATAGAAATACAGAGAAAGAACTTGCTATATTTGGAGAAGCTAGAAAGACGTCACATAAACTGTGTCTCATGTTGGTAGTTTCCAGGTGTGAGAAAAGGATTATCATAGTGAATGGTTTGAGCAAGTATACAGAACTGTAACAGGGATATTTGGGAACAGGAATTGTTAAGGATATTTGGGTGCACATTACAGAGTACCTTCAATATTATGTTAATAAGTTTACTAATATTCACTATAGCCAACAATGAGTCTTAAGGTTTACAGAGAGAGGACTGACATGATTAGTTTGGGTTTATACAAACCTCTCAGAACGATAAAAAATAGATTCTGGGGAACAAGACTCTAGTGAGGAAGAACAAACAGGAAGCAACTGAAAACTTGAACCAAGAAAACTGCATTGGGGTTGAAGAGGAAAGGGATAGAAATTAACTTGCTCAGCTCCAAGACACAGCTCTACATGTTTCATCCCTATTCCTTTCCCAGCAAGCTCTCCCTCTCACTGTTCCCACATTCTACAAATTTCCCACTTCTCTCTGTTAAAAATTGTGGTATATTTCAGACATGCAAAGAGTATAAGGATTAATGTAACAAACTCATGTGAACCCACTATTCTGTTTAGGAAATAAAACAATACTGATGAAGACTTTTGTATGGCCCACCATATTAAAACAGGTAGCTTCCATACTTTGATTTTTATTGCTTAGTAGTGTTCTATTAACCAAGATTCATTTATCCATCTCTTGTAAGTGATATTTAGATTGTTTCCTTTATTTTTCTGCTATAAAAACTATTGCATATGTCACTTTCTATATATGCATGAGATATTTAGGTATGAACATTGGAACATAATTCCTGTTAGATTGTAAAGTTTCAACTTCATTAAATATTGACACACTCTTCTCCTAAGTGATTATACCCATTAAACTCTTACCAGCAAATTAAAAAATTAAATTAAATTAAAACATAAATAAAATAAAAACTGTTGGTGTTCCACAACTTCACTTAATCTCAATGTTGTAGGACCTTTAAATTGTTGCCAGATTGTGTCAGGCTTTTTAAGCCATTGAGGGTTCTTTGGCTTTTTCTCGGAGGGAGATGAGAAACCACTGGAGGCTTTTGAGTAGAAGGATGAAATGATCTGACTAAGCAAGCTCATTCTGGCCACTATAAGGAGCTAAATGAACAGAACCCAGTAGACCAGTTATGGTAAGTGGCTATTTCAATAATTTGTTCAAAATATAATGGAAGATTAAATCAGAGTGGTAGCAGTGGAGGAGGAGTGAGAACTGAAAATATATCCAGACTCTAGATACGTTTAGAAAGTGGCAATATTTTGAAAGACAATAGATTTGCTGGTGGATTGTAGACAAGGTGTGTGAGACGCCATGGTTTTGGCATAGGTAACTGAAAAGAAATCAAATTAGCTGCTGTTTACTAAGATGAGGAGGCATACAGGGGCAGGAGGTTTGGAGGAGAAGACTTTTAGATACTTAACTGAAGATAGATAAGTCTAAAGTTAATATGATAATCGTTCAGAACCAGAGTTTAAACTTTGGAATCTTTATCATATACAGAAGAGTTAAATCCCTGAGATTAGAAGAGGTCACCAAAATCATAGTGTAGTCAGAGAACAAAACAAGTCCAGGAAGAAACTAGCAAAAGAAATGGAAACTGAGGAGGAAGATCAAGACAGTGGCTGTACCAGAAGTCAAGTAAAATGCGTCCCCTGCTGCTAATAGTTTAAGTAGGTTAAGAACCGACATTTGATAATTAGATTCAGCAAGGTGAAAGTCAGTGCTAATTTTGCAACAACAGTGTTGGTGTAGTGGTATGGGTGAAAGCATTTTAAGAGAGGACCAAGGAGAGGAATTTATTATTTGTATGATTTTTGCTGTAAAGGGGATTAGGAAAATGGAGCTGTAGCTGGATTGTGGATTGGAGTAAAAAGAATTTGTGTGTTTTTTTAACATTGGAAAACTATTAGCATATTTATGTGCTTATAGAAATAATTTAAGAAGTAAGTAAAAATGATGATACAATAGAAGAGACCAATTCTGGAGTGATGTCCTTGAGTAGTTGAGAGACTATACAACTAGTGAATAAGTAAAGGGCATACGAACAGTTCATCAGATGTGGTCACAGAGAAGGCAGAATACATGGGTGTGGGTGCAGGTTAAGAGATGGAGGTGGCCTGACCTGTGGTGGTGCAGTGGATAAAGTGTCGACCTGGAAATGCTGAGGTCGCCAGTTCGAAATCCTGGGCTTGCCTGGTCAAGGCACATATGGGAGTTGATGCTTCCAGCTCCTCCCCCCCTCTCTCCTCTCTTTGTCTCTCTCTCCCTCTCTTTCTCCTCTCTAAAATGAATGAATAAAATTTAAAAAAAATTTAAAAATAAAAAAAAACCTTTAAAAAAAAAGAGAGATGGAGGTGATGCCTGACCTGTGGTGGCGCAGTGGATAAAGCATCAACCTGGAATGCTGAGGTCGCCAGTTCAAAACCCTGGGCTTGCCTGGTCAAGGCACATATGGGAGTTGATGCTTCCTGCTCCTCCCTTCTCTCTCTCTCTCATTCTCTCTCTCTCTCTCTCTCTCTCTCTCTCCTGTCTAAAATGAATAAATAAAGTCTTTAAATTTTTTTTAAAAAATTAAAAAAAAAAAGAGATGGAGGTGGTGGTGAGAGGGTGTAGAGTTGACAGTTTCTCGATGAGATAGGAAATAAGGATCAGTTGAGAATGTGAAAGAAGATGTGGTATAAGAAGTTTTAGTACAGATGATAAAGTATGAAATAGTAATCTAGGAGAAAGAGACTAGAAATTATTCTTTCTGATTTCTAACCTGTCTTGGATGATTTCACAACACTAGTCTCCTAGTTTTTATCCCTGCCCCAAATTGATTCTCATTCAACAAGATCGTCTTACTCGGCTCAAAACCTCCCAATAGCCAACTACAAAAAGATGCACCTCCCCTGTAGGAAATGTGCACAATTTCCAAAATGCCTTCTGGGTGTTCTCTTCACTTCTTTCTTCATCTCATTTATATCACCATCCTGCTTAGAGTAAAAGTCGAAGTCTCTCATCTCTCCTACAAGGCTCTACACTGTCTGTTCCCATATTGCCTCTTCAAACTCACCTACAGCTGCTTTTCCCTCACTCACATCATCAAGGCAGGAAATTGTGTTTATTTTGTTCACAGCTGTCTCTTTAGCATTTAGAACAGTGCCTAGCACATAATAGGTACTCTAAAGAATTGTTCAGTAAATCAAGTAGCAGCATTTTAATGGTTATCCAAGAAGAATATAAGCAAAGTCATCCAAAGTACAGTCTTTTTCTAAATGTGTTGGTTTTGTTGGGATGTATGAGTAATTATGGCTTTTTTGGTATTAACTAGGACAGTCTGGAACCAGACAGGTGTTGTGCTCATTTAAATGCCAATCAAACTTGCACACGTCTTACACTAAAAAAACAAACAAACAAACAAACAAACAAACAAAAAAAACCCCTGAAAATATGGCAGTGCATGATTTTTTTGTACTGAAGTTTGAGCTACATAAAGTTTGCACTTCATGTATGTTTATATTGAAGCATGGGCTAACATAACTCAATCTCATTCAGTGAAATAAAAAGCCAAAGTAGATAAAACTCTATGAAACTTGTTAAGAATGTTATTGAATTTTTTTATGTGTATTGAAAAATGTCCCCACTATGAGACTAGCAGAAGAAAAATCTTTATAGCTCCAGACAGAGGAATAGTACTTCTTTTATCATTATTTTAGGCATATTACAAATGTTATTGATTCTTTTCTTTTCTTTGACTATTTCAAAACTTAGAGTCAAATGTCTGCCTCTTGTTTTTGTCAAGCACTTGTTTTTATGAGAGGGGTGGGGTCATGTCTGCTCCTTCCACTATTATATAACTACATAAATAACTAAATACGTGAGAAGTAGATCATGCATGTCTCACTAATCCAATTCTGTGTACCTGGTATCTAAAAGTAAAAACAAAGTAGACAAAACAAGATGCACCTCTTCTGCAAGAAATTGGAAGCCCACTTAAGATAGAGAGGATTGAATAACAGAAGAAATTCTTTGTTCCCAAACTACCTGTACTACTGTAACAAAAATCCCAGATAACAAGTCACTTGTCCTAACACATAACATTTCCCTTCATGCCTGATCATTAATGCAGGCTGTTAGCTCTACTAGATGCAAAACTCAGTGAGCCAATTCTGTGTACCTGATGCTTAAAAGAAAAAGAGATGTAATCAAAAAAAGATGCACCTCCCCTGTAGGAAATGTGCAGAATTTCCAAAATGCATTCTGGGTGTTCACTTCACTTCTTTCTTCATCTCATTTATATCACCATCCTATTTTCTTTAAAGCAATTTGATCCCCCCACACACACTTAATTTCATTTCACTATATTACTACCCAGGTTCTGGGACAGTGGTTGGGGGAAATATTGTTTGAGATCAGAAAGCCTGCAAAGATGCTTCCAATTAAAAGCCATTTAATGGAGTTTATCAGGAGGGGACTGTTTTCGTGTGAAAAAGATGATTCAGGTGCTGTAGACACCTGAATCAGGGACGTTGTCATGAGGATAAGTAGTAGGGCTCAGACACTGGTATATGACATATACAAGCAGGAAGGAATAGTAGCACTTCCAGGTTTCAGTTGAGAAAGCAAGAATAGGTGAATCAGTATCACTCCTAATGTAGGATAGAGATCACTAAGTGTGGGATCAAATTATGTAATTTAAATGGGTTTTTAGATTCTCTGAGACACAGTAAGAAATTAACTACCAATGAATTGCAATTCTTAAGGACTAACACTGCCCAGATTCAATCCACTCAGCTAGTTAGCACTTTGGGAACTAGTGAACCCTTCTCTTTCCAATTTTTGTATTTCTTAGAATGCTGCTAGTATGAAATTGATTAATGGTGAAAGGGTGATAGTAGTGAAATAAGGATCACAGAAGAGAGAAGAACCTCAGAAAAAGAAAGAGAAAATAATAGATTGTCACCTGGTCATTTTCATGGGTATTGAGAATGGGAAAAAGGCAGATATAAGAACAAAGAAGAAGACTAGAAAAAGAAACAAGAGAGAACAAGATCCCCAAAGAGGGTAAAATAATTGCATTCTTATCTCCTAGAGTCTAAGAGCAGATCTTGTCCGAGGCGGGTAACACCTATTCATCTGTATCCCGTGTTATCACACACCTTCCTTTCCCACCCCATTCTGGGGCAAAGCTATCAAGTTCAGCAGAATTAAATGGCACAAGAACACCAGTCACTACTTTTTTCTGTAAATTGTTCACCCTACTTTTGTTCCCTAATTTTACCCAGAAAGATAAATCATTTCTATGTCATGTCACTAGGCTGCAGAATGTGGTTTGTCTAGGAAGAATCCTCTCAATAAATCAATATTTAATAATAACTTCCCATTTCACCAAGGTTGTTCTTAGGAACAAGGAGTTCCCTATAATAAAGTGTACTTTCCATAATATGAGAGCTAAAACTTGTTTTAGGAGAACTTTAAGGGTGAATATGTTTATCAGAAGAATTAGAGTCTGCCCTTAGAAGAAGGCTTAAGTCCATCAAGCTTAGAGACCATAATAATAACAAAACACAAATATAGCATCAATGTGTGCCAGGTGCTGCTTTCAGCATTTTACATGTGTTACTTAATTCCTTACAACCATCCTATCAGAAAGGTACCATTACCTTTTAGCAATGAGAAAACTGTGCCACACTCAAGATCACACAGCCTGTATGTAACTGGAACACCCAGAACTCACATTCAGGAAGACTGGCTCCAGAACTTGGGCTTTCAACCACTTCATTGTACTCAAATAAACATTTGTTAGATGAATTAGAAGACATATTAAAGAGTGGAAGGATTGTTAAATTCAGTAGTTTTTTTATATATGTTTCTTGATATGTATTTTGTTGAACTAGCAGCATTTGTGCGTGTGAGTTTTATTAATGAATAGAGATCCAGAAAACACACACACACACAAAATAACCTCTATATCTTTGTGTGTATTGGGTGTGTGTGGTTATTTAATACTGGAAGGTTTACATACCAGAGTTTTTGAGTAATTTGTTGTCCCCCCACAAAAAAATCAATACATGGCTTTTATTGCATCTTTGAAATATCACAAGTAATTCTGAGGAATCATTCATCCTCTTGCTGTTTCTGTAGCTAGACAACTTAGATCTAATTAATCAGCATGCTGAACTGTTCCTTTTCAGAAACACAGATACCATTCAAAAGCTTTCTGATACCCTGGTTTTTAACTATTGTCGCTTGCTAAATCAAAGCAGCTGAATTTGATACAAGTTCAATGTTGTTTCTTTCAAGAACTAACTCATCTTTCTGGGCTTCACATACTGAACAAGCAATGCCTGACCTCATCTGTACCCTGCTGATGTGTCTTTTACCCAAGAAATTTCTGATTTCAACGAGAGACCCATTCTCCTGACAATGACATTGATGGGGAAGTGAGCGTACACAGACCTTATCATGTAACAAAAGCCCAGGGTAACACTTTAATCACATTCTGTACATGACTGCAGACATTGCAAATGGTGGCCAGTTCCTTTCTATTTCCCTACCGCTTGTCAACCCAGCGCCTCTTCCTTTTCTTTCCAAGGAGACAGAGTTCGGCACTGATGTGATTGGAGTCCCTCCACAGGTGCCTCTGGGGCCCTTTACAGCACCCCATGTGTGCGTCCCTTCTGAACGACGTAGACACTTTTGGAAAGTCACAGTCTGATTGCTGAGGATGATCTTCATCCTCGCACTAGATGTAGCAAAGAGAGCTGAGATAATTTTTTCTTATACAATTAACAATTTCTTTCTGGACTTTTCCAGTAAATTGGAACTAAAATTGGGCTTAGCAATCATTTAACAACTTAGAAGAAAAATTGGGGCTAACAATTTAAGAAACTCCAGAAAGCAAACATGGAATGTGGATTGAAAACAAATTATTTTATTTGAGTCACTCATTGATAATTTTTGGAAATAAAACTCAGTGGCTTTTTTTTTTTCTCAGTAGTTTTTTTTTTTTTAATCTTTCTTAGGTCTGCCCAAAGAAAGAGGGATGATATATAAGCCAGAAAAGTATTGAGTGGAAGATTATATGATGCTAGTGAATTTGTGACTTGTTAGGAGATACCATCTGTGTATAAGGCTGCTCTACCACAGTTCATAGAACCATTTACAGAAGAAATGTGATAGTACATGGCACTGAGCTCATGAACTTTTGGGGCCTCTATAAGGCAGCACTACCAATGAGACAAGATGCCTCTGACCAATAAAAGTGATGAATTTGGTGTTCTGAAAAGCTGAGAAGTCAAGTGGTCGCCTTTGTTTCTAATTAACAGTGCTTTCCAAGTTGGGGGGGGGGGTGGATGTTTAAAAAAAATACGTGATGTATGTGTTTACTTATTACCCATTATCACAGTAGAATGGGATTGCACCCTTGTAGGGTAGCATAGATTGGATATGATAGTATTCTCTGCTAAGTTTCAATTTAGTCACCATGGATTGTAAACTTGCTAAGCCCTTAAAGGGCGAACATCAGGGATATTTAACCCGTGTGTTGCTGTTAAACATTATCTTTTCAGTTTTTTACTGGTGCAGTTATTTTCTATTCTTTTGTTTTAAACGCTTTTTAATTTATTTTATTTTATTGATTTGAGAGAGAGAGAGAAAAAAAAGGGAGCGAGAAAGAGACAGAAACATCAATCTGTTCCTGTATGTTCCCTGACCAGGGATTGAACCCACAGTCTTTGCCTGTCAGGACAGTGCTCTAACTAAACTATCTGGCCAGGGCTGATGCAATTATTTTCATAGGACATAAGAAACATTATTTATTCCCAGTGGTTCATCTTGTTAGAATTGACCCTTGTCCAGCCTTTCTAGATTATGACATCAGATAGATTGTTTTCTTTTCAGCTTTGTGGTATCCATGTATTTGATGAACTTGCCTTCTCGAAGTTATAGATACATATATCAAGTCAGAAAGAGCTGAGGGCAGAACACTGTAGTTCTCTGGCAATAGCAAGCAAAAGCTACAAGCTGTTAAGAAATTGATAAGCTAACTAACTGAATTTTGGACTGACCAAATTATCTTAAATATGGTGACTATTCTGAATGTCAGGAGATTAATAAATTTTACAAAGGATTAGAGATAATTGAAGGCATTAAGATATATTATACTTAAATTAGATGAAATCCTAGTACTTTGAAAGAAAATTAAAATCACTTCAAAATTGGACATTAATACAATTAAAAGAAATTATATTAAACCATCTTTGCAAATTATTGCATCATTTATGGTGCATACATAATGAAGAGCAGATAGATACTCAATAACCATTAGTTGACTGAGTAAAAAATAATGAAAGGAAAGCTATTCTTGAAATCAGTGTATTAGTAAACTAACATAAGCTTTCTTTAAAGTGTTCCTCAATGGTTGCTTTTTTATTTTTTGCATCGTGTTTTACTTAGGAACTGCCTTATTATTTTATTCTCATATACACAATCTTTTAGTGGCTTTCTGCTTTCTACCCAATCACTTTGCCTGGATTCTGAGTCTTACAGTTTCACTTCAACCCGCCTATCCATCTCTATGCCCACTAACTTTCTTCTTTTATAATTAGGACAGTTTCCTCACAGTCTCCCAAACACACCACATACCCTTCTCATTGCTTGGTTCAAGTTCTCCAAGCCTAATGCTCTCTGCTTTCCTATAAATTCATACATTCTTGCCCATTCTTCAAGGCCCAGCTCAAATGCCATCCTCTCCCTAGCAAGCTTTCTTCTATATCTCTAGTGTTCATCTGTTTCCCCCATCTCAAATCATTCAATTATTTATTCAATTATTTGGTGCTACATGTTCCGCATTGTATTAGCATCTGGCATAGAAGACACTTTTCCTGCTTTGTAGTCAGACTGTCTGGATTTGAATATTTACTATGTGATGTGACAGCTTTTAACATTGGACAGTTTCTTAACCTCCTTATTCCTCTATTTCTTTTTTTTTTTTTTTTTTAATTTAAGTGAGAGGAGGGGAGATAGAGAGACAGAGTCCTGCATGCGCCCTGCCCAGGATTTACCCAGAGGCCCTGTCTGGGGTGGATGCACTGTGCATTTGGGGCTGATGCTAGCAACCAATCTAATTTTAGCTCCTGAAGCGGAAGCTCCATGGAGTCATCCTCAGTACCTTGGGGCCAACATGCGTGAATTAATCGAGCCATAGCTGTGGGAAGGAAAAAGAGAGAGGGTGGGATGAAGAAGTAGATGATCATTTCTCCTGTGTGCCCTGACTGGGAATTGATCCTGGTTCTCCACATGCCGGCCAACACTCTACCACTGAGCCAGCCATCCAGACTCTATTTACTCACTTTTAAAATAGGGTAATAATAACAGCTACCTCCCTAGATAGCTTTTTTTTATTAACAAGAGGCAATTACTTAAAGTTTAGGGCAGTGCTTTATTTAGCAAAATGTTTAATGAATGCTTGTTGTTGTACTTTTGTTATATGAGACAGAACAGTAAAGAGCCAGTTACACCTGAGAGTAATCGTGCACTGATAAAGTTGGGTACAGAGTGCTGTGAAACCAAACATAACTTTGAGATCAAGGAGGCTTCCTGGAAGAGTGACTTCTAAGCTGAGAACTGAAGGATGAGTAAAACAACTACAGTACGCAACTCGCCATAAATCTCTTCAATTGCATGATCAATTTTACATGTAACACCATTTTTTCATAAGTTTCCAAGGAATGTTTTTCATGGAATTGGACTTTGTGAACTCACTTTTTTTTTTTTAATATAATTTTATTTTTTTAATGGGGTGACATCAATAAATCAGGATACATATATTCAAAGATAACAAGTCCAGGTTATCTTGTCGTTCAATTATGTTGCATACCCACCACCCAAAGTCAGATTGTCCTCCGTCACCCTCTATCTTGTTCTCTCTGTGCCCCTCCCCCTCCCCTTTTCCCTCCCCCATTCCCCCCTCCCCCCCGTAACCACCACACTCTTATCAATGTCTCTTAGTTTCACTATTATGTCCCACCTACGTATGGAATAATACAGTTCCTGTTTTTTTCTGATTTACTTATTTCGCTTCGTATCATGTTATCAAGATCCCACCATTTTGCTGTAAATGTTCCGATGTCATCATTTCTTATGGCTGAGTAGTATTCCATAGTGTATATGTGCCACATCTTCTTTATCCAGTCATCTATTGATGGGCTTTTTGGTTGTTTCCATGTCCTGGCCACTGTGAACAATGCTGCAATAAACATGGGGCTGCATGTGTCTTTACGTATCAATGTTTCTGGTGAACTCACTTTTTAATCATAGAACTTCACACACATTTTCTTCCCCAAGCACCCCCTGGCTCCAGCCTCCCTCACACACAGCACTTGGGGCAATTTAAATATAAGAAAGGTACTTTCACTATGGAATTATGAATTCACAATGTGATTAAAATACAGAAATAAAATGTAAACCATCACATCAGTCATTTTACATTGAAACTGAAATTTCTATGGTGTCTGAAACCCAATCTCATCAGATGACTGAAGGTCACAGCCACTTCTTGCATCATTTTATTTTTATCAGAGCCTCAGTTATAGTGATTAATCTCCCTGCTTCTCAGTGCCCACAGGCAACTCTGTTATAAAGAGTGTGTCTTCCATTATATGTTCGGCTACCCACGTTATTCTAGAATATTCTCATTATCACATAATGAGCAAAAAAGGAAACAAACTATATTCCCATGTCTTTGGCATATGCCATCTTAATTTTTTTCTCTCTTCTTTCTCATCATAATGTTATATATACTTTCTTGCTACTATTGTTTCATGTATCTCAATCTGTCTCCAACTCTGCCTGCTTCCTCCCCTTAGGTGGAAGGATTGTAAGGTAGTTGAGGACAGGGGCCATACAGGGCCGCTATATCCAACGCTGCAGGCTGAATGTGCCCTATGTAATTCCAGTGGGCACCATCCTCACAGTGCATACTGTGATTGTCTTTCTGTAACTGAGCAAGGTGGCAGTCCCGGGGCTCCTTTGAAGAGTTCTTTGTATGTAGATACCTAATATATCTAAGGTAGTAAATAAATAGTTTGTTTAATTAATCACTGCTTAGTCAAAAGAACAAGCTTATTATTTATTTATTTATTTATTTATTTTAGCAAGACAGAGAGAGAAAGAGAGAGAGAGAGAAGGACAGACAGGGACAGATAGACAGGAAGGGAGAGATGAGAAGCATCAACTCATAGTTGTAGCACCTTAGGTGTTTACTGATTGCTTCCTCATATGTGTCTCGATCAGGGGGCTCCAGTCAAGCCAGTGACCCCCTTGCTCAAGCCAGTAACCTTGGGCTTCAAGCCAGCAACCTTTGAGCTAAATCCAACAACCATGGGATCATGTCTATGATACCACGCTTAAGCCGGTGACCCACGCTCAAGCTGGCGAGCCCATGCTCCAGCCAGTGACCTCGGGATTCAAATCTAGGTTCTTAGAGTTCCAGACTGATATTCTACCCACTGCACCACTGCCTGGTCAGGCCAAGCTTATGTTTTATATTTTTACAATCAATAAACGTTTAAAATTTTCTATCAGGTTTTCCTTTCTAATATTAGAATATTTCTTTTCTAATAATCAATAATTCATTTTAAATAACCAGAATAAATGTTAGGCCAGTATTTCAACATTTAAATAACTCTATGTGTTGAGGACCTATATATTTATGTCAATGTAAAATTTCTATTGTTAATTGACAAATGTATTTGTATCTGTCTCAATAATAAATCAATTAGATTAAATAATATTTGGATATTAAGAGTACAACTTTATCGGATATATATTTTTACTCATAACACCTCACATAATCTGCTTTGGTTATTTATGAAACAGTGACTTAGGCAAAACTCTCTTTGAATATATATTTCATTATAAAATCAACAATTTAACCAGTGTGTCTTAGACTAACATCAAAATGGATAATTCTGTAAGTAACAGCTACATTGTAAAATGTAGGGCCCTGGCTGTGTAGCTCAATTCGTTAGAACATCATCCTGATACGCTAAGGTTGAAGGTTCGATCCCTAGTCAGGGCACATACAAGAATCAACCAATGAGAGAAGCAATGAATAAACAACTAAAGTGAAGCAACTATGAGTTGATGCTTCTCATCTCTCACCTCCTTTCCCTTCCTGTCTCTCTCTCAAAAAATAAAAATGTCAACAAATGAATGCATCAATAAGTGGAACAATAAATCATGTTTCTCTCTTTCTCTCTAAAATCAAAGTTAAAAATGTACTACTACTTCGTAGTTTCTTTCTTTTGGTTGATTTCATAATATATAGTATTTTCTCCAAAACTGACTAAAAGTAGGTTTCTCTTGGAGTTTCTTTTTTTTTTTTTTTTTTTTTTAAATAAATTTTTATTAATGGTAATGGGATGACATTAATAAATCAGGGTACATATATTCAAAGAAAACATGTCTAGGTTATTTTGTCATCAAATTATGTTGCAAACCCCTCGCCCAAAGTCAGATTGTCCTCCGTCACCCTCTATCTAGTTCTCTGTGCCCCTCCCCCTCCCCCTAACTCTCTCCCATGTCCTCCCCCCCCCCCACCCTTGGTAACCACCACACTCTTGTCCATGTTTCTTAGTCTCATTTTTATGTTCCACCAATGTATGGAATCATGTAGTTCTTGTTTTTTTCTGATTTACTTATTTCACTCCTTATAATGTTATCAAGATCCCACCATTTTGCTGTAAATGATCTGATGTCATCATTTCTTATGGCTGAGTAGTATTCCATAGTGTATATGTGCCACATCTTCTTTATCCAGTCTTCTATTGAAGGGCTTTTTGGTTGTTTCCATGTCTTGGCCACTGTGAACAGTGCTGCAATGAACATGGGGCTACATGTGTCTTCACGTATCAATGTTTCTGAGGTTTTGGGGTATATACCCAGTAGAGGGATTGCTGGGTCATAAGGTAGTTCTATTTGCAGTTTTTTGAGGAACAACCATACTTTCCTCCATAATGGTTGTACTACTTTACAGTCCCACCAACAGTGAATGAGGGTTCCTTTTTCTCCACAGCCTTTCCAACATTTGCTATTACCCGTCTTGTTGATAATAGCTAATCTAACAGGAGTGAGGTGGTATCTCATTGTAGTTTTGATTTGCATTTCTCTAATAACTAATGAAGCTGAGCATCTTTTCATATATCTGTTGGCCATTTGTATCTCTTCCTGGGAGAAGTGTCTGTTCATGTCCTCTTCCCATTTTTTTTATTGGATTGTTTGTTTGTTTGTTGTTGAGTTTTATGAGTTCTTTGTAAATTTTGGATATTAGGCCCTTATCTGAGCTGTCGTTTGAAAATATCAGTTCCCATATAGTTGGCTGTCTGTTTATTTTGATATCAGTTTCTCTTGCTGAGCAAAAACTTTTAATTCTGATGTAGTCCCATTCATTTATCTTTGCCTTCACTTCTCTTGCCATTGGAGTCAAGTTCATAAAACGTTCTTTAAAACCCAGGTCCATGATTTTAGTACCTATGTCTTCTTCTATGTACTTTATTGTTTCAGGTCTTATATTTAGGTCTTTGATCCATTTTGAATTAATTTTAGTACACGGGGACAGGCTGTAGTCGAGTTTCATTCTTTTGCATGTGGCTTTCCAGTTTTCCCAACACCATTTGTTGAAGAGGCTTTTTTTTCTCCATTCTGTGTTTTTGGCCCCTTTATCAAAGATTATTTGACCATATATATGTGGTTTTATTTCTGGGCTTTCTATTCTGTTCCATTGGTCTGAGTGTCTATTTTTTTGCCAATACCATGCTGTTTTGATTATCGTGGCCTTATAATATAGTTTAAAGTCAGGTATTGTAATGCCCCCAGCTTCATTTTTTTTCCTTAGGATTGTTTTGGCTATTCGGGGTTTTTTATAGTTCCATATAAATCTGATGATTTTTTGTTCCATTTCTTTAAAAAATCTCATAGGGATTTTGATGGGAATTGCATTAAATTTGTATATTGCTTTGGGTAATATGGCCATTTTGATTATATTTATTCTTTCTATCCAAGAACAAGGAATATTTTTCCATCTCATTGTATCTTTTTCGATTTCCCTTAACAATGCTTTGTAATTTTCATTATATAGGTCCTTTACGTTCTTTGTTATGTTTATTCCTAGGTATTTTATTTTTTTTGTTGCAATCGTGAAGGGGATTATTTTTTGAGTTCGTTTTCTAATATTTCATTGTTGGCATATAGAAAGGCTATGGACTTTTGTATGTTAATTTTGTATCCTGCGACCTTACTGTATTGGTTTATTGTTTCTAATAATCTTTTTGTGGAGTCCTTCGGGTTTTCGATGTATAGGATCATATCATCAGCAAAAAGTGATAGCTTTACTTCTTCTTTTCCGATATGGATGCCTTTTATTTCTTTGTCTTGTCTGATTGCTCTGGCCAGAACTTCTAGCACCACGTTGAATAAGAGTGGAGAGAGTGGACAACCCTGTCTTGTTCCTGAGTTAAGGTAGAAAGTCCTCAGTTTTATGCCATTTAATAGGATGTTGGCTGATGGTTTATCATATATGGCCTTTATCATGTTGAGATATTTTCCTTCTATACCCATTTTGTTGAGAGTCTTAAACATAAAATTGTGTTGTATTTTATCAAAAGCCTTTTCTGCATCTATTGATAAGATCATGTGGTTTTTGTTCTTTGTTTTGTTGATATAGTGTATTACGTTAACCGTTTTGCGTATGTTGAACCATCCTTGAGATTCTGGGATGAATCCCACTTGATCATGATGTATTATTTTTTTAATATGTTGTTGTATTCGGTTTGCCAGTATTTTGTTTAGTATTTTAGCTTCTGTATTCATTAGAGATATTGGTCTGTAGTTTTCTTTCTTTGTGCCATCCTTGCCAGGTTTTGGTATGAGGGTTATGTTGGCCTCATAAAATGTGTTTGGAAGTATTGCTTCTTCTTCAATTTTTTGGAAGACTTTGAGTAGAATAGGAACCAAGTCTTCTTTGAATGTTTGATAGAATTCACTAGTATAACCGTCTGGGCCTGGACTTTTATTTTTGGGGAGATTTTTAATAGTTTTTTCTATTTCCTCCCTGCTGATTGGTCTGTTTAGGCTTTCTGCTTCTTCATGACTCAGTCTAGGAAGGTTGTATTGTTCTAGGAATTTATCCATTTCTTCTAGATTGTTGTATTTGGTGGCATATAATTTTTCATAGTATTCTACAATAATTCTTTGTATTTCTATGATGTCTGTGGTGATCTCTCCTCTTTCATTTTGGATTTTATTTATTTGAGTCCTGTGTCTTTTTTCCTTGGTGAGTCTTGCCAAGGGTTTGTCAATTTTGTTGATCTTTTCAAAGAACCAGCTCCTTGTTTTATTGATTTTTTCTATAGTTTTTCTGTTCTCTATTTCATTTATTTCTGCTCTGATTTTTATTATCTCCTTTCTTCGGCTGGTTTTGGGTTGTCTTTGTTCTTCTTTTTCTAGTTCCTTAAGGTGTGAAGTTAAGTGGTTTACTTCGGCTCTCTCTTGTTTGTTCATATAGGCCTGAAGTGATATGAACTTTCCTCTTATTACTGCTTTTGCTGCATCCCAGAGATTCTGATATGTCGTATTTTCATTTTCATTTGTCTGTATATATCTTTTGATTTCTGCGCTTATTTCTTCTTTGACCCATTCATTTTTTAGAAGTATGTTGTTTAGTTTCCACATTTTTGTGGGTTTTTCCCCCTCTTTTTTGCAGTTGAATTCTAGTTTCAAGGCTTTATGATCAGAAAATATGCTTGGTACAATTTCAATTTTTCTAAATTTGCTGATATTGTCTTTGTGGCCCAACATATGGTCAATTCTTGAGAATGTTCCATGTACACTAGAGAAAAATGTATACTCTGTCGCTTTGGGATGAAGTGTCCTGTAGATGTCTATCATATCCAGGTGTTCTAGTATTTCGTTTAAGGCCACTATATCTTTATTGATTCTCTGTTTGGATGACCGATCTAGAGCCGTCAGCGGTGTATTGAGGTCTCCAAGTATGATTGTATTTTTGTTAGTTTTTGTTTTAAGGTCAATAAGTAGCTGTCTTATATATTTTGGTGCTCCTTGGTTTGGTGCATATATATTAAGGATTGTTATGTCTTCTTGATTCAACTTCCCCTTAATCATTATGAAATGACCATTTTTGTCTCTGAGTACTTTTTCTGTCTTGTAGTCAGCATTATTAGATATGAGTATTGCTACGCCTGCTTTTTTTTGGGTGTTGTTTGCTTGGAGTATTGTTTTCCAGCCTTTCACTTTGAATTTGTTTTTATCCTTGTTGCTTAGATGTGTTTCTTGTAGGCAGCATATAGTTGGATTTTCTTTTTTAATCCATTCTGCTACTCTGTGTCTTTTTATTGGTAAGTTTAATCCATTTACATTTAGTGTAATTATTGACACTTGTGGGTTCCCTACTGCCATTTTATAAATTGCTTTCTGTTAGTTTTGTATCTAGTTTGATTCTTCTCTTTTGTTTTTCTATCATTTGTTTTTGTTTGTTTGTGTTCCATACTTCTTTCCTCTGTTGCTACCTTTTTTAAGTCAAGTGTTTTTGTGGTGGTTTTTTTAAGGGTGGTTACCATTAAGTAATGAAAAGGGTACCTACCATATTCATTGTAGTACCCTATCTTATAAGTATTTCTGCACTTCATCATCCTTTGCTACTGTTAATCCCCATCCTCTCCCCCCTTTTTTTCCTTTGTTGTCACAGTTTAAGTTTGGTTTTATTGTGTTCTTGGTGGAGCTGTTACTTGTGGTGTTGTTTTCTTTTGTTCTTTGAATCTGGTTGGAAAACCCCCCTTAGTATTTCCTGGAGTGGGGGCTTTCTGTTGATAAATTCTCTCATCTTTTCTGTATTTGTGAATGTTTTTATATCTCCTTCATACTTGAAGGATAGCTTTGATGGGTATAGTATTCTTGGCTGAAAGTTCCTCTCTTTCAGGGCTTTAAATATTGGGGTCCACTCTCTTCTAGCTTGTAGAGTTTCTGCTGAGAAATCTGATGATAATCTAATAGGCCTTCCTTTATATGTTGTACTCTTCTTTTCCCTGGCTGCCTTGAGAATTTTTTCTTTGTCATTGGTTTGTGTCATCTTTATTATGATGTGCCTTGGAGTGGGTTTGTTGGGGTTAAGAAAACTTGGTGTTCTGTTTGCTTCTTGAATTTGAGGCTTTAGTTCCTTCCACAGGCTTGGGAAGTTCTCGTCTATTATTTGTTTGAGTATATTCTCCATTCCATTTTCTTTCTCTTCTCCCTCTGATATACCTATTATTCTTATGTTATTCTTTCTGATGGAGTCAGACAATTCCTGTAGGGCTTTCTCATTTTTTATTATTTTTGAGTCTCTTTCTTCTTCTCTCTGTTGTGCCTCAAGTTGTTTGTCTTCTATTTCACTAATCCTATCTTCAATCTGGGCTGTTCTGTTAGCTAAGCTTGTTACCTCGTTTTTCAGCTCGTGAATTGAGTTTTTCATTTCTGTTTGATTTGTTTTTATAGTTTCGATTTCCTTGGTAATATATTCTTTGTGTTCATTGAGTTGTTTTCTGATCTCCCTATATTGCCTTTCTGTGTTTTCTTGTATATCTCTGAGTATTTTTAAGATTTCTATTTTAAATTCTCTGTCATTTAGCTCCAAGGCTTCCAATATGTTAAGTCTTTTCTCCATAGATTTTTCCACATCTATTTGTGTTACCTCTCTTTCTTTTGTATCCATAATATTTGATTTCCTCTTTCTTATCGGCATCTGAGGGTGGTCTTATTGATAGCACGCAGGCGCACTCCCTCGCGGCTTGAATGAGCATCGCTGCGGTAGCTTCCTCCACACCCTCGTCTCTCAGATTCAAGTGATAACAGTCCTTTTGCTTTCAGTTTGTGTGGAACTTCGGAATGCTCCGAGGATAAATTTTTCTATTTCTAGTTGATAAATTTGTTGTGATTTAGGGGAGAGCTGTCGGACGCGCTTCTCCCGGTGCCATTTCCGTGACATCACTCCTCTCTCTTGGAGTTTCAAACAGGGAAAAGAATGCAATACTCATATAAAATTCAAAAAGCATTTTAAATAAGTGACCTCAATTAGAGTACACAGATCCACATTATAAAAGATGACTGCTATAAATTATTATAGCATTTGCAGCATTTGTTTATAATGACCCTACATTTGGAATCAACTGAAATGCATAGTGCTTTTAGGTTGACTTTTGAACTCCTTTGATTTTTGGCAGAGATAAGAGTAAATGGTGGACTAATTAATTTGTGCACAGTTTCTTGGAAAGTTAATGACTCTACTAACTGGTGTCCCAAGTCAGGGCCTCTTTGATTGTCCTTCTTACTGTAAATCTTGGTTCTTGTTTTTGTCCCCTAACCTTGACTATTTTCAGGGTCGTGTCCTGACCTTGATTGCTGCTTTTTACAAATGAATTTTAAGTTTCCTATTCTGATCAAGAGATCAATTCACTTTTCCTAGGGCTCCACCCCAGATTGACTGCTGAGTGTGCATATGTACACATACAATTTTGTATGTTCACAATTGTCATGAATAGTAGAGAAAAGACTAGAACTAAGATGCATCATTTGCTTTTTATATGTACTTCCTGTAAGGTACCTCCTCACTTCCTTTAAATGTCACAATTTATGAACAGGAAGCATACTTGCCCAGTTAAAGACTATATAAGAAATATACATAGGAAACAAATGAGACAGAGAGGATACATAGTTATTTAAGGTTACACTTTTGACAGGGTGGAGCCAAATTTTATATTCAAGACTTCATACTCCCTTTCCTAAAAGTATTTCTCAAAGTCTTCCACTTCGAGCAGAATCTCCTCGGGTACTTGTTTAAAATGCACACATTCCCTGCCTCATGGAAACGTAGGGACAGAAACACTGCCCCAGTGTGTCCGGAAAGCTTGAGAAATAATAGACTTTAAATGATCAAGAAACACTAGAATAAAGGATCTGAAAACCCAAATGACTTTTCCACTTGAACCATCGTTTTATGGAAAGTGTCAGGCACCTGAAAATAAGGTTTTACAGTGACAAATGTCTTTTCAGGGATGATTATGGCTTTATGCGAAGTCAATCCCAATAAATCTTTGCTACAAAGCTCAAGTCTCAGTCCAGGCTGGAAGTAAATCATTTTCCCTGGCACCACAGTTCCAGAAAGAAAGCCAGCAAGGACAATATGAATGTTGCTTTCCTGGCACTAGTTATCTAAAGAATAGTTGCACTGGCGAGACTTTTCTCTCATGACCTGTTATAAAGTAAAGAATAAAAATCATAGTCATTCATCTATGTAGAAAATTATAAAGACTGGAAATAAGGAAATAAACCAGAGTCTAAGACATCCAAAAGGATATCATTCTATGAATTAAATAAACAAGCTAAGCTTTTTTCTTTTTTGCTAAATAAAGTGAAGGTATACCACATTAACACCAAAAGAAAATAATGTTAATATACAAAGAGGACCTTATTAACCTGCTAGTTAGTTAGCACTAATTTAAGTTGTTATTAAGAATTTCACCTTAAACCTGATTTTAAAAATAGGTCTAAATATTTTTTGAGAAGTATACTATTTCCAGAATCCCATTATATTTTAAGTTTCAGGAATAAATTTACCATTAAGGAAAGACTGCTTCTGCAAAGGCATTCAGTTTTCAAAAAAAAGAGAAAGAAAGAAAAATTCAAGTGTGAAAACAGCTGGTAGCAAAGAAAGGTGTCAGAATGCCAAGTAATAGCTGACCAGAAGAGCATCTAATATCAACAAGAAATGAAGGGAGGAAGAAAGCTGGTCCATTGATGATAGAAAAGAAGGAATAGAGTTGACTTCAAATGTTACTAAATTGAGGAGGAGGGATCAGTCTGACTGCTGGATTGACTCAGGCCATCTGAAAAAAAAAAATCATGAAATGTGCATAATTCTATCAGGTCTTGTGTGAGTCAGGCACACCAACCTAAGAAGTAAAGAAGATTTCTTAATTAATGCTGCCTGGAGCCAGAAAATGAAATGTTCTAATTTGGAGACTTCTCTAATTCTCTGATAATAGACATGTAGGAACAAGTGAAAATATCATCATTTTTTCACTTTCAACAAATAACCTTTCAAAATGTATGTTAGGATAATGTTACCCCAAGCTAACAAGCTGGGAGTATGAGAGGGAGAAGGATCCTTTCTTGGCTCTCCTTGGAGGTTCTCTGGCTGGGCTTATCCAGTCAGAACGGGAACAGCAGGCAGCAAGCTATCACAGGCAGAATGCAATAGTCAATTTTGATTAAAGGTTATATTCATGGAAGAGGTGATAACAAGGATGGAAACGCTCTAAGAGCCAGGATGCCTGCCTGGTCATAACAGTTCTGCTGCACAGGCACAGAGGCAGCACATGAGTCAAAGATGTAAACACAAGTCAAGGCTATTGGCCTCCCCTCCTTCACCTGGCCATCTTGAATACTGGTAATTATCCTAGATCCTCTGTATTTCTCTTTGGGGTAGCTTTCCATATTTCTGTTGACTGGATACTGCGTATCAGAGACGCTCTGGAGAAACGGAAAAAGCAACTCCTGAAGCTTGTATTTTTAAAATATGAAAACTTTCTAAAGTAAAATTCTATTTAAAGAATCAATTTATAACTTTCACCATTACCAGGGCATAGCAGTGACTTTACTTCCCCAGAAGAACCAACCTCTTTTTGTTAGTTTTTTTGTTTTGTTTTGTTTTGTTTTTTTCACCTTCAGCAACACTGATGATGCTCCTTATAACAAAATTTCTCTGGGGAAGATGCTAGAGAAGTGGGACATCATCGGATCTTCATAGGATCCCATGATGTAGGAATGATGGTCCCTGGCCCTGCTTGCAGAAGTCAAAGCTTAGCACAGGAGGATGACATCCCGAGCAGGAAACCACTCGTCAAAGGACCGGCGGTAATGATTAATCCAGATTTGCTCTTGGCACTACAAGATCCCTCTTCTAGTCTTGCTTTGTGGGCAGGACAGCCCAGAAGAGCCTGATCTTTTTTATGGAAATCCACGGATTTTCTTCCAGCCTAACTGGTGATTGATTAGCCGTCTTTCATTCAGGCAATTGTTCTTCATCACCAGGAAGTTTCCTGCTGAACTAATCTGCTCACATTAATATTTTAATATTTAGACCCAGCATCTGTCCACTAGGTTTACCGTCTTGAAAATTACAATTTTTATGGATCCAAGCAAAACTGACAGAGTCTGTGAGCGATTAAACCCATCTTTCAGAATGAACCACACATTCAGATTTTTAAAAATTTTTACTGATCACTGATTTTTAAAAATTAAGTTATCTGGGATATATCATTGGCCTATTTTCCAGCTCTGCGGCAAGATTTTAAGTATTTATTTTTGTGACTATCCATTCTGATAACCATTCAGTATAGTTGCCTCGATACCAGGTCAATTCTTAAACTGGAACCAGTCAAATCACGTTAAATGTTAGTTATGATTAATTTGAATACTGGCTTCTATTTTGTATAAAATTGAGTGAAATTATGCTCATAGAAGATAAAGGAAAATTAGAAATATTAGTGAATGTATATGCATGAAAATCAACATTACTATTTATAAAAAAGAATACATAAAAAAGTTTTTACGCTCTTAAGCACGGCCTTTAGAATTAAACTGATCTCTGCCATTTGAAGAGGCTGTCAGAGACACAAGGACCAGAAGAAAGGTCCGCTGGGTGACTGAAGGCTGGGCTGGCTCTGCAGCTGCAAGGCGACACACCACCTCTGCTGTGGAGAAATGTCACGCTGTGATCCTGCTGCGGAGTGGGAGTGCAGGCGATGTTCGCAGTCACAGAAATGCCTGCAAGGAGAACAGTGCTTCCGGCCCAGAGATTCAGGAAGAGCTGCGAGAACTCGGGGGCTGGACCACCTCGCGCTCCCATGGAGAAATGGCCTGTCGATGACACCACCACCATCACGTACATGAGGACGAGGCCCTCGCCACAGGTGCCTGGATGATCTGTACGGGACAATGGTGAAGCAGTAGGTGGAAGTCCTCGAGAAGCTTCCAGAACATCAAGGAGACCCAGCTGCCGGGTACCTCTCTCCCTGCGGGGCACACACCTTCCAATGAGAAGGGCGAGGGAAGGCTTGCTTCTCCCTCTCGCGTGCGGGAGCCCTGCCGTAGGGCACTAACCAGCCGCCTGAGAGTGGTGGTGGGGGGGCCTGGAGGAGCCCACCCGCTGGCGTCTATATTTAGAGGACGCCAGCTTCCCCGACAGTTTTGTCACAGATCCCTGGTTTATTTGGGGAAGTATTTTCCACGACTTTTAAGTCTGTAGCAGCAGCAGTAGTTGTTGTTGAAGCATTGGGCCAAAACATCAAAGAAAACGTCCACCACGGGCATGAACGTCTGTCTCCATGGCATGTCTATGGGGTGATGTGTTTAGGTAGCCACCGTGTCTGCCTCCATGGCCTCAACTCCTGGGGTCCTATTCTTGCCCCTCCGGGTTTATTCTCAAGGCTGGAATCCAATCAAATAAAGCCCTTAATGAAAGGGGCGGGGAGGACTAAACTGATCTCACTAACTACAGTGAGTACTAGCAGTAGGTTCCCAGGGCCATTAAATCCCCAGTGTTTCTCATCTGGAAAATAGGAGGTAACAATAGTACCATCGCCTAGTGTTTGTGAGGATTAGATTATATTTTTAAAGCTCTTAGCATAGTACTCAATACATAATAATAATTGTGTTGGGCAGATAAAATATATTATGCTCACTTGGTTAAAGATGGCGCTGCCCACGTGAAAGCCCATCGCCCAGGTGATGGTATTGGTTTCCCTCTTTGCGTGGGATGGGCGTGATTATATTAATGTGTGTTGGGGGCGGGCTGTGGGCAGGCAGGATCCTTGTAGCCTGGGGCTTGGTTTTAGGACTAAGCCTTTCCCACCCTTTTTGATGTGGGGTGGTGCAATCCCATCATGCCTCAGATAAGTGACTTTGTATTAGAGACTTCCCTGTTTTGTATATTGGATTAAAGGTTTTGATTTCTGCACTATAAAGTGGGGCAGACCCGGAGCTTGCTCTCTTGATTCCTGAGATTAGCATTAAAGAGCAGAGAGCAGAGAAAGGCCACGTGGAGGAGCCCAGGAGAAGCAGCCAATATGGCGGAGTGTTGAAGGATAAGCCAGTTTGTGCAGAGAGGAGATGGGGAACAGAGGTGAACGAGACTGATGAGGTTAGAAACTTTTGATTCTAGAAAACTCGAATAAGTCAGTAGCTTTGTGAGCACTGAATGAGTGGGTTTTGGAGCCCAGTGTGTGTTTTCACTTGCCCACCAGGTGCAAGCTAGGATTAAAGCTAATGGTCCACCAGTTCTTGGCTCCATTGTTTCTTCACCGACTGTCCGAATCCAATGCGAAACTGCATGGGCCAGGTGGCTGTGATGGTGGCCCTGGCTATTGGCTTTACAAATTGATGGCTATTACACATTATGTTGATACTTACATTACTTTTTTCAAAGTAGACAATCTCAAAAAAATCTGTTTGCTATTGGAAATTGTGAAAAGCCAAATATTAAGAGAAAAATCTCTTTCTTGGATTAGTTTGAATTGAGGAATATCATACCCTGAAAAGAAAGAGACAATCAAAATAAATTTGCAGAAAAATAAACTATTTAAGATAGCAGAATCAAACTTTAAACTTATCTTGCCCCCAGGCAAACTCCTTGTCCACACTCTGACCTCGTACCTGCTCTGCTCATGACTTTCCCATTTCAGTTCATAGTAAATTCATCTTTCAGGGTATTCAAACTAAAAACATCAGTAATCCTTGACTCCTCTTTTTTCTTTCAAATGCCACATCCAATTCACTTACAATTCCTAATGGCTCGCCCGTAAAAATCTTTGATGGTTTATCTCCATATCCTTTGCTATTCCACTTGGTTTAATCTGAAATATTTTTTAAAATTCTCATTTTGATTTGCATTTCTGTAAATATAAATATCAAAATGCCAATTGATACTTTCTTTTCTAGTTTCTACTCTATAGGTTGAGCATAATCTTCAAAAAATTCTCTATAGGTAGTTAAAAAAACTTATGTATCAAAATGATACTAAGTATTTTGTGGCATAGCTGTGACTCTTCAGAAGTAATGCAGTTAAAATATATCACAAAACCTTTATTTAAATAAATCATATGTAAAAATGCAGTAATTGCAAACTTCTAAAATCACCATTTAATGATCAAAATTTAATTATCAGTATAAGCTGTACTGCATTAAACTAGTATTTCTTCTGTTATTAAGTGTGGGATGTCGGTACTTTCTTGACATCATTTCTATGTTTTCCATTTTGTTGCTTGCTTTTCTTCTCTTGGGGAATCACTGGGACCCATGAAAATGAAGAGCCAAAGAGAAAGAAGAAGATATGTGTCATGTGTCACTTGGCCTTTCACACTCATCTTCACTAACCAGTGTTTTCATGAGCACCAGATTTACCAAGTTTTCAAAGAGGAATAGCAAGTGTTTGATGATGCAGGAAGTTTGGATTTAATTTTCACTTTGGGACACCTGGATACTATTCCCTGAAAAAAAGCTGGCATACTGAAGATGTTCAAGTGCCCTTTCTCCAGAAGCTACCAACAGCCCAAACGGGATGTGAGGCTCTGGTGGCTCTGAGGGGCTCTCAAAACAAAGATTTTAGAAGCCAGCTGCTTCCTCCATTCATCCTTGAGGTCAAAGGTGTTGATGGACTTTCTGACAACCAAATCCTGAGGGCAGAAACTTGCACAGAGAATTTGCTCTTATAGAAAAGTGACTCAAATGATATGGGGCAAAACAATAGCAGCAGTAACAAAAATGATTGGTCCTGCAGTTTACTGAGCACTTTCCATGTACCCAGGACTATTTCAATTAAATCTCATTTATTATTTATTTCATTGCTAGAATATAAGGAAGCAGATAACTGTGGGCCATCCTCAGAGGAATGGCTTCAAGTAGAATTAGGAGTGCCTAACATCTTAAGAGAAGTCAAAAACACCTTGTAAACAAATACACAAATATATGTATTTTAAGAATTGGTATAAGCTCTTTAAGCACAATGAATTCTACATGGAAATTCTTTATTGTTAAGTCATAGCAGTCCATTGAATAAATGTTGAGTCTGAGACACTTTATAGGTATGACTAGGAAGTAGTAATAATCAGCATCATTAAAATTGTTTCTTAACTATCCTTAAGTACTTATCATGCATTAGGTATTTAGATGTACTGGATTTTTTCTCAGAAGTTCTATATTATTTAACATTTGTCCTTCTCTATTTCTTAGATGTATATTTTGACTTTATTTTAGTCAAGAAAAAAATTTCTGGGTTACTTTTCCCCCATTACTATCATCAACAATTTATTTATTTATTTATTATTTATTTATTTTCACTAGAACTGAAATAATGATGTGCCAGCAGATGTTTCTAATTTAGAATGTCTTATATTCTTTCAGGGAAGGAAAATGTTTAAACTTAAGTAGATGCATTTTATCACTAGATCAAGTGGTGGGAGGAAAACATTACCCCTTGCTAAGTATCTCTTCTTCACCTTTCCTTCTTTATTCTGACTTTTTCTCCATTCAGTCTTGGAAGTGCTATCTACTAATAGAATATTTAGATTGTGACTGTTGCCTGACCTCTCTTCCTAAGACCAAAGTAGACTAAACCATAAGCTTCCACTGAAATAAGAACTCTAAATTGTGAGCATAATGTTTTGTGTTGGACATCTGCTGATTGTGGCAGTTTTTGATCACCTTCTTGAGGTTCTGTCACCCTGACGGCATTTCAGGTAACCACACATCACCCTGTGAGCAGGAAAATAGCTCTATGACTGGCACATGTGGCTCGGGTCTCAACTAATTAGTATTAGCTAACTATAACTGGTTCTAATTTAGTGCAACAAGAATGCAGCCCAAGACTTGAAACCAAAGGTCAAGGAATGAGACGAAATCAGTATATGAATGAGGAAAACTGTAGCCCTGAGAGCCGCTGGCAGCGCTTCTGGGACAACCAGGGAGAATCTTCTGAGAGGGGAGCAGAGGTTTTGGAGGTTGTTAATTGCACAGCATTATGACAATAAAAATATTTTTAGCTGTTCCACCAAAGAAAGTAACAGATCAGGTTTCAGATATTTGAGGTATTTCCTCCCGACTTACTTTCATATTAGATTATTACCAGCAAAATGCCAGATAAACTACTCCAAAGCAGGGTGATGACATTTTTAATGCTAGAAGAAACAAGTTCTCTTTCCGCTGAGGTTGCTAAGCTTGGAAAACGGGAACCTGGTACCAGTGGCCATCTTCCCGCCTCCGGAAGGAGCCTGTTGCAGAATGAAGTTAAGCAGAGACGTACAGAGATGAAAGGCAGGTAGGCTCGGTGAGAGAGAAAGAGAACGAAAGCAAAAACCAAAAAGGCAAAAGCTAAAGAGATCATGAGTACATGAGTACATGATAAAGCATGAGTGAGTGAGCAAATAAAAAAATAAATGAATGAGAAGAATCAGTTTCATGTAGATAAAAATGTAATTTTTACAGACTCACATTTTAGGTTGCATTGACCCTGTGTTTGGCGTTTTTCAAATATGAGATGAAGATACCAAAACTATATGTTTATTTATTAGCAATTAATCAATTGTTAAAGTGAAACAAGCATAACATGTAAAAAAAATACAATGTTTTTTGTAAGAGCTGATATATAAATATAAAGAGAGATAAATGCTTTTGGAACACAAAAGAAAGAGAAATTAACTTTATAAGTAAGTGGAGGAGGGAAAGTATACGGTAAAAGAATTCATGTAAAATATGGGTAAAAGTGTAATTGGACAAATTTACTAGCCTCTGTTACCAATATTCTGTGTGCTTAAACAAGGCAATAAAAACCTGCATTCAAATATCAAATTATTACTACAACTCACTGGTTTCCTTTAATCTTTTCTTTTTGCTTAAAGCTTTAAATTATGCTAAACATTTTCAAGAGAGGAATGTGAGCAAGGCTGACTTGGTGTATGGGTCCATGATAGGAGGCCTGCTCTGAAAGGGCTCATCAGCTATAAAAGACCACACTACCAGCTATGTGCAGTGACTCCAATAGCAAACGAGTGACTCTCAGTACTCTCTCCTTTTTCCAGATACTTCTACGATTTATCACCTTGAATCAAACCAATCCAATTAGATTCATTTGAAGGAGCAAATTCCTTTTTCAAAGTGAAAAAGAAGATAAGAGGTTGGGGTGGATTTTAAGGGGGGATGTGTTAGTCATTCACACCTTAGTATTAGTTTACTTCCCTCTTAGCCATGCCGGGAAGATCTGGTTTGAACCTTGCCTCTTACCACTTTACTATCCTTATGAGATGGAGAAAATTAATGTTTGAGGTTTCTCAGCATCCTCATCTGTAAGATGAGAGAAACATGTTTACCTACCATTGTTATATAAGGTGCATGCATTGACTAGCACAGTGTCCAGAGGTTGATTAAGCAACCAATACATGGTAGCTACTGAGACTAGGATGAAGAAAAAGAGATAACTGTAACAAGAACAATAAAATCCCGGGTGAGTGGAAGACACCAAAGGCATACTTGACCTTTTCAGTACTTTTGCCTATGACAACATCAGAGATGCAGAGTCAACAACAATGTGGCAATCAGCGGTGGAGTTGAGGTGCAAATGTATCATCATGTATTCAATGTTTTTGATGATAAAAAGATCACATGTGCATTAATATTGTGCTAACATTTGATTGCTCCTGCTGATTCTTTCTAGATTTCTTTACCAACTAAAACTTCTTTTTATGACTGACCCTCCCAGAGATAAACATTGCATGAAAGTGGTTAAGGGAAGTGAGAACAGTATCTTAAACACAGCTGATTATTTAAAAATTCTGCATCCTTGCCTGACCTGTGGTGGTGCAGTGGATAAAGCATCAGCCTGGAATGCTGAGGTTGCTGGTTTGAAACCCCGAGCTTGCTGGGTCAAGGCCCATATAAGAATCAACTAGTATGAGTTGATGCCTCCTGCTCCCCCCCACCCTTCTCTCTCTATCCTATCTCTAAAATCAGGCATTAAATTCTTTCAAAAAAATTAATAAAATAAGAATAAAAATACATAATAAATAGAAATTCTGTATCCTGGCTTACTTTGCAAACACATTTTTATGAGATCCAGTTTTGAAAGCAGTTAATGACTAACACTTAGTTAATTCCTCCTGTTAAAATGCACATTCATTGAATACAAACTGAGCCGGAAGTGTTACTTTTTTTATGCTTGTCATCAGCATGTTAACATTCCCCAGCTGTTCATTTCAAAAGGACAGTGGGGCCTACCTGTGTTGTAAGTGTGCTAGACTCTTTCACAGGGCAGTACACTGTGCCAAGAGAAAAAATTGGGATGTTCTTCAGGTTTCTTCACACTGGCTAGACCAAACTCAAAGCCATACCTTTGAAAAATGATAGAATAAAACTATTTCAATTTCCTTTCTTAAAAAAAAAAAATCTAACTAATGTAGTTAATTGAAGCGATTGTATTTTCTGATCAGATACATAAATTATAAACCTCAAGGCAATTTTTCTTTTGCCAGTGGTTGCCTCAATAGTAAAACAGTTGCCACATTAATAGCATTCAACTCAACTTTCAACCCTGAGGATTTCTCCCACAAAGCCTGCTGGAGGGCTAGAAGTGCCAGGCCACAGGCAGTGTAATATGACTGCCCTGCCTTCTACCCCGACTGGGGAAGGTGGGAATGCCCACGCTGTCCGGACTGGCCCAGCTCGGAAAGGCACACATTCTTTTTTCCCTTCTTCTTCAGTTTTCAGCGTACAGCAGTATCCCATCATGAGATTATTTATGGGATTTATAACTCCACAGCTTTAAAGTCAATATATTTTTCTAAATTCTCTAAATATCATTTTGTGGGCCTGACCTGTGGTGGCGCAGTGGATAAAAGCATTGACCTGGAAATGCTGAGCTTGCCGGTTCGAGACTCTGGGCTTGCCTGGACAAGGCACATGTGGGAGTTGATGCTTCTAGTCCTCCCCCACTTCTCTCTCTCTGTCTCTCCTCTCTCTCTCTCTCTCTCTGTCTCTCCCTCCCTCTCCTCTCTAAAATGAATAAATAAATAAAAATAAATAAATAAATATCGTTTTGTGCATTTGATAGGATGTCTCTGCACTGCAACCATACTAAAGCATTTTAGTTCTTCGAGCTCTCCCTTGCCCCCGGGCTTTGCTTATGCTGAGCTGCTGAACCCCCCCCCCCCCCCACCGCCGTTTCACCACTCCTTTCACGGGTCTAAATCCTGCTCACCATCCAGGAATCAGTTCAGTTATGACTTCCACCAGGAATCCTTCCCTAAGGCCTTGACTCCGAGTTAGGTAGAATAAGTTCCTATACATTCCTCATACTACATTTCAGTTGCCTTTTTCCTTAGCCGAATTCTCCACTGGACTATTTTCTGAGATCAGGGACACTGTTTTCTTTTTTTTTTTTTTTTTTTGACACTGTTTTCTTTATAGTATCTTTAGCAGCTAAAAGAAGCGCAGTTGCTTTTCAGTAATTATTTGTTGTAGTATATTTTATTTCTTTCTTGTTCATAGTGATTCTTTTCTTTACTGTTCTATGGTTAGCATTTGCTCCTCTCACCCATTAACTTTGGTTAACTTTCATGGCCATGTGGTTTGCTTTAACCAGTAGGGTGTGAGTAGATATGTCATACCGCACATCTGGGCAGAAGTTTCAAATGCACTTGTATGGTTTGATACTCCTTCTCTTCTTCCTGCCTTCCACCATCAGAAAAACATGCTTCAAATAGTGTCTACTCCTCAGATGTGGTTCAAAGAGAGAAAACACATAATGAATCTGAGCCCCAAAGAGCCCAGCAGAGCCCATTAACATGACTTGTCAAAAGACTATTTGTTATCATAAATTGCAGAGATTTGAAGATTGTTTGTCATCACAGTGAAAGTTTATTGACAAAGGAGGCATTAACAGAAAACAAAGATATTAAAAAAACCAACAGCGTTTTTGAGAGTTGTAGTGCCAAAATTGCCACCACCCCGAATTTAAAAGAGGATGTGATTGTTAAAACAATAAAACTCCTCCCAAGCCCTCAACTTTCTATGCGCAGCCTGAGGAAGCTGTTCAGCAGCCAAAGAAGGCAGTTTCTCCAAAAGATGAAACTGGAAAAGGAAGGACCACCCAGAAGGCCAAGAGTCATGAAGAACAGCAGACTATGAAGCTACCTCCAGGAAACAAAACTGAAGATTGATTAAGCAAAGTCCCCTACACTTGAGTTAGCAAACCTTACAACGATTGCTCAATGGGGTTTCAAAATTGCTGTGAACCAGTGACTGCTGGGTTCTTCCCTTTAGCCAGTTTCTAAATAAGTATTTATTGTGGATTCCATCACTTTAAATGGGTATGTGGGTGAAAATAATTAGCCTTTTAGGTCATAACTTTGAATTAAGAAGAACTACATTTAAGATTGATGTACACTCAAGATCCTAAATTTAAAGGATCTTGAGACCTTGGAGTACGTTTAGGGTGCATGATTACATTTTGTTTACAGAAAGGAAGTGGACATTTGTGAACAAGAAGGCAGGCTGTAGTAAACTGAATTATTTCACAGATATTCTTTCCATCCATATGTTTGCCATGCTTTTCTGTGAGTCTTCTTTCTTGTTCACTGACTTTGGCCTTGGTCATATTACTTTCTTTGGCTAATAGAATATCTCAGCAGAAGTTTTTTTTTGTATTTTTGTGTTTTTTGTTTTTGTTTTTGTTTTTTTTTTTCAGAAACAGAGAGAGAGAGAGTCAGAGAGAGGGATAGATAGGGACAGACAGACAGGAACGGAGAGAGATGAGAAGCATCAATCATTAGTTTTTCGTTGAGATACCTTAGTTGTTCATTTATTGCTTTCACATATGTGCCTTGACCGTGGGGCTACAGCAGACCAAGTAACCCCTTGCTCTAACCAGCAACCTTGGGTCCAAGCTGGTGAGCTTTGCTCAAACCAGATGAGCCCACGCTCAAGCTGGCGACCTCAGGGTCTCAAACCTGGGTCCTCTGCATCCTGGTCCGATGCTCTATTCACTGCACCACCGCCTGGTCAGGCTCAGTAGAAGTTTTAAGTGTATTTGTATATTTTGCATGTTTGTCACCCACTCTCTTAATTTTTCCTCTAAAATGAGAACAGCATGTCTGAGATACTGGCTTACTCCTTCAGCCTGGACTATGGAATAAAAAATACTTGTGGAGCCAAAGTCTAGCTCAACCAACCTCAGCTAAACCTGGCAGAGCTACCACTATCATGAACTTAAGTAATACATGCTGTTATAACCCACAGAAATATTGGGGTTGTTTATTACTACAACAAAAGATGGCTTACACAAATTTTCAATAAATTTGTTATTGAAAAGAAAGAAGGAAAAATTACATTGTTTATAAAAATGCTTGGTTTAGATGGAAACACCATGTAAGGGTTTGCATATACATACTAAAGGAACTCTTAATTAGAATTATTTGTAGATGGAACTTATAGAGATACTTGTTCAGTTGCTTGGTTATTTGGCTTCTTAGATAATTGTTTTAACTTAATGTCAAAAGAAATGACTCCAGATTCAGTGGCATAGTGGGGACTTTTTATGGACTCCTCAGACATCTTTCTTTTATGAATAAAACTAATTAAGAAGTGTCTATACACTCAAAAATTTTTTAAAAATTCCAGTATATAGTAGAAGGTAGGTCAATGTTTCCAATAGTTTTGGTTGGTATTTAAAGAAGAGCCTGGCAGACTTTAAAAAGGGAATGCCCCCCAGGCTGGTTAGCTCAGTAGTAGAGCGTCAGCCTGGCATGTGGCTGTCCTGGATTCCGTTCCGATCAGGGCACACAGGAGAAGTGACCGTCTGCTTCTCCACCCCTCCCTCTCCCTTTCTTTCTATTTCTCTCTCTTCCTCTCCTGCAGCCATGGCTTGATTGATTCCACCAACTCCTGTCCCTGTCTTCCCTGCTCTGCAGCCTCAGGGGCTAAAAATATCTTGGTTGCCAAGCAACAGCCCTAGATGGGCAGAGCATTGCCAGTAGGGAGCATGCCCAGTAGATCCTTGTGGAAGTACATGCAGGAGTCTGTCTCTCTGTCTCCAATCCTCTCGCTTAAAGAAGAAAAAGAAAGAAAGAAAGAAAGAAAGAAAGAAAGAAAGAAAGAAAGAAAGAAAGAAAGAAAGAAGAAAGAGAGAGAGAGAGAGAGAAAAGAAAAGAAGAAAAGAAAAGAAAGAAAAAGGAAGAAAGAAAAGAAAAAAGAAGAAAGAAAGAGAATGCCAAAGTGAAATGCTTGGGACTAATTGTTTAGTGATGTAAATATATATATATGCCAACTTAAGTAACAAGAATTCATACTTGGAATGTAACTCCATTATATATATTTGAATTATCCTCGTTCTACAATTAAGATTACTTTTTTGGTGGAAAAAAAAGGATAAGGAGGTTTACTTAGAAATATGTTTTGAATGACATCCATGCATCACCGAGAAGAACTGGATTGATGAATGTTGTGGCAAAACCCCAGGGAATTATGAGTTCAAAGTTAATTAGAAGCTCCACATACAGAAGGACGTGACTAAATAGCCTTACTTAAGGTCTATCATTTGACTAGAGGGCTGACTAACACCATTATTCATCTTTCTAAATGTTTTTGCAATTGTGAGAGTTAGCATCATCAGTGCTATTTTTAAATTCTAGAGAGACATGGTCACAAGAACTGGTCCCATCTTAGGGATTGCTAGTTTTGTGAATTTTCTTTCATTTTTTTTTTATTTATTTTTTTTTTGAACTTTTAAATATTTCACCATATTCATAAAAATAATAGAAAAGACTAAGAGTAACACATATACACCCACACTGTCTTTCTTAAAGGAGAATTAATGTGTTCATCATTAATCAATCCATTTACTGAATAAGGAGAATTAATGTGTTCATAATTAATCAATCCATTTACTGAATAAGTATTTATTGAATATCTACACGTGCTTGTCTTTTGATTGACTGAAACAGATCATAAAAACACTGTCTACTTCCAGGAACTTGTAATTTAACAGGTGTGTCAAGATTAATACTTGTGATATAACTAAGTAATAAATTCATGATGGTTAATAATTTTTATGTTAAAAAAATAGTTCAGGAAATAAATTCTTCAGATACTTAGAGACTGGGATAAAAAAGGAGAGCTAGATGGGGATCTTTATCATTTCATACAGGAGTTTGATTTAGGAGGGGTTTGATCTTACAGATGGGTGAGATTTGTTAAAGTGAGGTCTAAGAGCAAGAATGAAGGTGTAGACATAAGAAGCTGTAAAGAGAGTGAAGTATCTTAAGGAGACTAAATCACTGAGAGGCTTAGTGCCAAAAAATATATGTTATGCATTATATTTATAGTTTAAAAGCTCTGCATGCTTCATAGACAATAATAGTGCAAATGGATAGAACAAGTACGATGAGAGTATAACTGGGAATAAATATGTTATATTACTGATTTACTAATATTAGTCTGACTAACTATAAAATAGAGCTAAATAAGAATATACTAACAAAGTAAGTTTATAAAAGATTGCTTTAAAAAGTTAAATCCAGTTTATTGCTCTTATAACTATGAATCGATATTACTGGTTTAGTGATCACTTATGTATTCTGTAATAAGTCAAAAGTATATAATCAATCCTTACTTTTACCTCTGGTCAACCTCTCATTACAGTTAAAAGGCCTGTTCCCTTCTGCCTGACAGACATCAAGAGTCAACAGTAGAACGAGAACAGTGAATCCTCAGGCCCCCTCTTTTCTCTCTCTCCCACCAGGCTGCTGATAAGGCAGAGGGGACGTCCTGATTGTGGGACTATGTGGAAACCTGTTCCATAGAACAAGAACCCTAGCTCATAAGTAATTGACTTGCTTCTGTTCCTACAACAGCCATGGGAATATGCCAGCTCTGGGACATACTGGCCTTCAACCACTTGTCTGAGCAAATTGTGCTGAGTCCGCCCAGCCAAGAACTCTCAACCCCTCCTTTGGATTCCTGTGTTCTCTTTTGTCCATTCCCCCTCCTTATAAAAACCCCAGCCTGCACCAAAGAGGGAGATGGGTTTTTGAGGACAGGAGTCCCCCATCTTCTCAGGTGGTCATCACTTTGAATAAACCTCTTTCTTTCTCACCAGCATCTGTGTCATGGGATTGGTTTCCATGGTGACAGGCAGCCAGGCCTGAGGGTCATTTTTCCCGGGTTCAAGGGTAGTTGTGTCCATCAGGATCACAGGGATCTTAGCATCTTTAGCATTTTTGCTAGCTCAGTGGGTTTCACGGTCAGCTACGAGAGAAGTATTGCTAGGACATAAAAAACTTGAAGGGCTGACTTGAAGAGCTTAAGCAAGTTCTGTTTGAGATCTACATTGTTTCACTGAAAATAAGAAAGCAGCATTCATGAAGATTCACTGTCCATGTGTTCACTGAGTTGTTGCTTCATGGAATTTATTTATATTTGAATGGCTAATGAGTATATAGGTAGCAGTATTATTTGGTTCTAGAAAGCTCAGTCAAGAAATTACCGATGCCGGCCTGACCTGTGTGGTGGTGCAGTGATAAAGTATCAACCTGGAACGCTGAGGTTGCCGGTTCAAAACCCTGCACTTGTCCTGTCAAGGCACATATGGGAGTTGATGCTTCCTGCTCCTCCCCCCTTTCTCTCTCTCTCTCTCTCTCTCTCTCTCTCTCTCTCTCTCTCACTCTGTCTCCACTCTAAAATGAATGGGTAAATAAATAAACAAACAAACAAAAAATAAATTTAAAAAAATTATCGATACCAATTGATTTCAACTTTTTTGACTGTGGTCCACAGTAAGAAATACACTTATAATCACAATCCAGTACACTCACTGATAACTTTATTTATATGTTAAAGACACAAATTGTTACAAAATAATACAAACTTTACCTCTATCTGACTAAAAATGGACTGTGTTTACCTTTACAGTAGCTATGGTGTCAGAAGCTATAAATTTCCTTTAGCATTACTGATTTTTGTCTTCCCTTTAAAATTTGGGTTTTCATAATGAATTCTTAAACAGGATCTGAGGCTTGTAGTTCTCTTAGCTGTAAGCCACTGACATTGACGCAGTAGTAAGGGGTGGGGAAGGGAAAGTATTAGTAGTCCTACGATTAGGTCTGTCTTTTAGTGAGCCTGAGTTGGGTATTTCCCTGCCCCCAGATCAGTCAGGCTTTGGTAAAACCCCAATCAAGCTCTACTAAAATAGTTTTCCTTGAGGGTAGATCTTGTTAAGAGCAGAAAGCTCTTTTTAATTTCCTAATGGTTGCTTTCCCGCTCCTCCTGCGGGAAGTACTAGGGCATTGCTCTCCCATCCTCACAATGAGAACTTGATAGGACTCCTGGAGGTAAACTGAACAAACATGTGAGAGTCCCATTAAAATCGTGCCCCTTTGGAGTTTTTAGCTCTCAAACTAGTCTACACTGAGCCACTTTGCAACTCATCAACTAGAGTTGAAAGTATTCCTGCCAATACCGGCTCCTGCTGCTGGCTTCTGCTCCCAGTAAACTGTGATTCTCTGTATCCCCCTGTCTGTCCTCTAGTTTTGGAGAAAACACATGGTCCTTTGACCTACTTCTCTGATGAATCTAAGAGTTAATGAATTTCAGCTTCTTTAGCTTTTTGTATTTTTTTTTTTTTTTTTTTTGCAACTAGGCTTGATAACTCTTCTCTCAGGAAGTGGAGTCTATTTCTTCTACCATTAAATTTGGACTAACCTTAATATCTATTGTGATGTTTTGAGTTTTGAGGCTGGGCTTTAAAAGTTATACATCTGGCCCTGACCGGTTGGCTCAGCGGTAGAGCATCGGCCTGGTGTGCGGGGGGACCCGGGTTCGGTTCCCGGCCAGGGCACATAGGAGAAGCGCCCATTTGCTTTTCCACCCCCGTCCCCCCTCCTTCTTCTCTGTCTCTCTCTTCCCCTCCTGCAGCGAGGCTCCATTGGAGCAAAGATGGCCCGGGCGCTGGGGATGGCTCCTTGGCCTCTGCCCCAGGCGCTAGAGTGGCTCTGGTCGCAGCAGAGCGACGCCCCGGAGGAGCAAAGCATCACCCCCCTGGTGGGCAGAGCGTCGCCCCTGGTGGGCGTGCCGGGTGGATCCCGGTCGGGCGCATGCGGGTGTCTGTCTGACTGTCTCTCCCCGTTTCCAGCTTCAGAAAAATACAAAAAAAAAAAAAAAGTTATACATCTTTTATCTTTACTTCTCGTACTGCACTTTCTGGGAATTCAGCCACTATGCTATGAAGAAGCCCAAGCAGCCACATGGAGAGACTATGTAGAGAAAAATCTAGGTCCCTGACAACAGTCCCACTGGAGACCCCAGTCCAGAACCAGCAGTAACTGCCAGCCATGCGAAGGAGACCATTTCAGACCTCCCGTCATCCCAGTAACCCCAGTGACACTGTGACTCTTGACAAATATGGAAATCTATCTAGCCATTCCCTGCCCAAATTTCTGACCCACAGAATCATGAACAATTAAAATTTGTTTTGAGAAATTAAGTTTGAGGTAATATGTTACATAACAAAATAGCTGATTTAAAAGTATAAATATACTTGCAGATATCATTACTTCCTTAGGAGAAGAAAATAAAGAACTATAATAGAGAATCTATGCAATCTTTAATCAAATAAATAAAAATAAAAATTTTTATTTAAATACCCAAAAATATTTATTTCATGACTCATGAAATAAGAAGAAAATACTGCATGAAGTAATGAAAGACAGATAGTCAATAAGTGCTTTGGAGTTGGAAATAAGCTCTAAAATTTCAGAACAGCGAGGTCTATCTAGTAGGATAAATAGTAAAATTGGAGGAGTAGCAAGAAACTGCATGAGGGATGGTTGATAAAGATATTAACCTTAAATGTCTCTGTTTATATATAGTTCAGGCTTTATTCAAGAGGCAACAGAAAGTTGGCCAGAGATTCTGAGCAGGGCAGTGACACGATTACATCAGTATTTTAACAAAAGTAAATGTTTTAGAATGGTTTGGTATAGGAAAAACTTGACATAGCAGGCCCAGTTGGGATGATTTCCAGATATGAGGTTATGAGAACTTGCACTAGAGAGATGACAGTATATATAAATTTGAGAAACAATCTAATGAATAATTAAGAGATGACTAAACTGATAAAGGAAATGAGGAAGTAAAGTCCACTAGGAGGAAGGAATTCTGCCTCAGATTGCCTTCTGAACCCAACGATGTCTCTTGCTTCCCCTGTGAATTTCAGACTTTCCAGCCCACAAAACCTCTCAAGAGAAACACGTCCTATTGATTCTGTTTCTCAGGAGAACCCTGATTAACACAGTATTGGGCAGAAAAGATATATTTTGCCCACTTTGTTAAAGATGGCATTGCCCACTTTGATGGACGTCGCCTAGGTGATAATATTAATTGCCTTCTTGCTTGGGAAGGGGCGTGGTTATGCTAATGTGTGTTGGGGGAGGGCTTTCACACCAAAAGGTTCTAAAAGGTGGAGCTAGGGGGTCATTTTGGGGAGAGTGATCACATTCTTGTAAAAGGTAGAGCCCATGGTGGAACCCACCAGGGAAGCCATGTGGAGGAGGCAGCCAAAATGCAGAATGGGGAAGGAGAAGCCAGTTTGTGGAGGAGAAGGAATTGGGGAACAGAGGTGAATAAGACTGGTGAGGTAGAAGCCTTTGACTCTAGGAAAACTCAGATGAGTCAGTGCTTTGTGAGCACTGAATGAGTGGGTTTTAGAGCCTAGTGTGTGTTTTTACTTGTTTGCCAAGTGTGAGTCTAGAATAAAGGAAAATGGCCCACCAGTTTTCGGCTCTGTTGATTCTTTACCATCTGTCAGAATCAAACCTAAACCTGTGTTGGCGAGGCGGCTTTGATGGCGGCCGCGGTTACTGGCTATACACACAGCAATACCAGGTCTTCAATCCACATTCAGGCTGGGACAGAGGCTTGCCATGAGGGGAGGAGGTACCAGTTTTTACACTATTATAAGTCACATGTGCTGCTCACAGGAACACCTCTCATCTACCACTTAATACTGAGATTGCTAACTTAGAATTCAATACCCTGACAAGCTACTTATCAACTGTGAGGGAAAACAGACATTTCAGATATCTAAAGTCATGAAAATTGAGCTTTTACGAACCCTTCAGTAAACTGCTAGAGGATGCATTTTGTTAAACTAAAGCATATATCAAGAAAGAAAAGATATAAGACACAGGAAAGAAAAGATGCAGACTATAGAAAAGATATAGCATACTGGAAAAAATCAAACTCCAGGAGAGGTTTCTTCAAAAAAAAGATGAAGTTGATAGAACACCTAATATGTCTGGATATATTTAGAGGGATATAAACAACTAAAAGTGGTTGAAAGTAAATTATATATTTGATTATATATAGTTCTTATATGTATACCAAAAAATTATATATAAAATCACTAATCAAAGAAAAAAGCAAGACAATGAAACCTAATAAGAGGATGTGGCTCAGCAGGAAATGTTTACCTAGTTATAACAATGCAAACATTGAATGCTGATCTAACTAAACATGATTGTAATTATATTGGGAGGAGGAGAATACAGGTAAGTAGGTAGGGAGATAGAGATGGAGACAATAAGGTGAATGGTTTCAAACACAAACAAATTCTAAATCCTCATCTAGAGAGAGTTGACATGAGATAATATCTAAAATGTAAAATTTAAGATGTAGCAATAAAGCCATGTTATTTAGAAAATTTCAGATAAACTTTATATAGGAAAAAAAATTAAATACTTGCTCCTAAGAATTAGGAAATAGAGGATGCAGATGCATAAGGGACAGGGCAAGTGTTGCTTTCTAGAACTATTATACTCTTTAAGTTAACTCTTTATGTGCATACATATTTTGGATTAAAAAATTTAGATATAATGAAATTAAAGAGTGGAAAATTAAATGGCTGGCCAATTATAAAATTTTGATATTATTCTCTTCTTTGATGAAGAGTAAGAGGAAAGCAGTTGACTTTTACAATGTAAATGGTGATCTAGAAAGGGATAAAGAATAAAAATATAGATATATTGCAATTGTCTGCATCTTTGTGCAGAGAGGGAGGGCAATAGCCCTAGAGACATAGCCTGTTTAACTAAAAGTGTATTTTTACTATCAACAGTTTCTGATAAAGTAGATTTTAAAAAAAGATAATCTGTCTGACCAGGTGGTGGCACAGTAGATGGAGTGTCAACCTGGGACACTGGGTACCCAGGTTCAAAACCTCTTAGTTGCCAGCTTGAACATGGGCTCACCAGCTTGAGCACCAGATCACTGGCTTGAGCGTGGGATCATAGACATGACCCCATGGTCGCTGGCTTGAGCCCAAACATCACTGACTTGAGACCAAGGTTTCTGGCTTAAGCAAAAGGTCATTGGCTCAAGTGGAGCCCCCCCACCCCCACAGCTCACCCCAGTCAAGGCATGTATGAGAAACAATCAATGAATAACTAAAGTGCTGCAAATACAAGTTGATCCTTCTCAACTGTCTCCCTTCCTGTCTTGTCTGTCCCTGTCTGTCCCTGTCGCTCTCAATAAATAAATAAATAAATCTGCTTTTTAGATTTTATCATCATTTAAGGTAATATTAAACATCTGCAGAGGTCCTAGAAGCATTGTTCCACATTAATTTTTAATTTTACATTCCCACATATTTCTTTGATATTTAGATTGAATTGAATTAAATTCAATGAAATGTCAAACAAAATATGTGAATCCTGTTATTTTGCTTGGCCACACATAGAAAGGACAGTCTTCAGGTTTACATAGTTTGTGATGTTTCTAAGATTTTCTTTTAATGTTGAGCAATTTGTAAAAATAGGTTTATAGATGTTTGTAATAGAGCTTCCCACTAAGGCCAGCACTTGGATTTTATGGAATATTCTTCAAAATTTTAATGATTAAATGGTTTCCATTAAAATGAAACATTTCCTGCTTTTATTGTGAGTTAAGAACACCATATATATAATCATTTTAAGAAGTTATCAAACACCATTTACTTTTATCATTTAAAAAGGATGACCATTTTACCTACGTTAACCTAAAAGGATCCAGAGATAAATGACAATTAATGGTTTTCTATTCTAGAAATTTCCTTGTCATAGCTGTAACTTACACTTAGTAGCAAGATATATTGATTAATAAGATATAAAAAAATCTTTGCAAATAAATTTTTTAGATTAGCAGTTTTTTTGAAACTTAGAACCTGAAATAATGTATGTGTAGGATGTAATTTGGATTATCTTTGGATATTACTTAGTCTATTCTTAGCTTCTGTTCAAATAGGAAATTGAAGAGGAAAATGGTTGGGATTCCCTAATTCTAATATGACACAGTTGATTGGCGGAAAAACAGTGATAAAACGTTAGTTATCTGATCCACAATGCCATTCTATGTCTATGACACCAGTTGTAAAAGAAATCCAATTTTTGGTAATTATGAATAAAAATTTAAAATTTCTTAAAGCATGGTGTAATCATGATGACAATAACAGAAAGAAGACTTGCAAATTATTCAGAGTGGAGGGAGAAGAAATTTGTTGAGAAAAATGGAAAAGGTTTGGTAAGACTTTGCACAGATTGGGAATATATCTGCATCACATTTCTTGTGCATCTATTTAACCCTGTAAAAACAGCTCTTCCCGTTCTTCAGTCTGTGCATCATGGGAAGCTAGGACTCAGAAGAAAGCCACAGTATTATTGGCCTAAGAATTTAGAGAACTGGGTTTAGGATTGCCTGAGCTGCTAAAAATCTAGGAGAAAAATCCCCAAAAGGAAGGGACTACTGAGTAAGAAGTCCCAAAACCCTCAAAACATTGGTTGACTGCCTCGACTGGTGACTGTGCCAGTGAGAATTTAAGGAGAGTAGCAGAAAAGAGCAGCGTGAGAAGACTCCAGGGTCTAAGCAGAGATGTGAGCTGCTGCCCATCACAGGTAGCACACTTTGGAGTTAAAGTTCAACTAAGGTAGAAGAGCTTGGTAAACGCCTCAGACTTTCCATGAAGTTGGGAATCAATACTACATCGCCAAAACTAGAATAGGGCCCTACCCTAACAAAGTAAAACCAGGCTTCCCAGAATTGAAAGTAATCTGTCCATAATTTAACAGCGAGAACAAAACTCAACAGTTTTCAAAGGAAGATCCAGAAACTCTGCAATGAATTACCCACAGCATAACAATAAAAAAATTACTGGAAATGGGAAAATGTGACATATAGTCAATAGAAAGAGACCAACAAAGGAAGTAGGTGTTAAAGTTGGCAGAGAAAGACCTTAAAATAACCGATAAATATGTTTAAAAGTCTGCAAGAAAAAATGGATATAACATATAAAGAAACGAGTAATGGTGAATAAAGATTGGGAAAGCAGAAATGAAACTGCCTTTTTGTCACAAACAACATGAATCTACATGATTCTTCAAAAATCTCCAATAAGTGAATTCAGCAAAGTGGTAGGATATAAAATTAGTATTTCTGTATTGTTTCAACAAATACGTAGAAAATAATATTCAAACATAAATAACCTTTAGAATAGTGTCAGAAACATTAAATAGCTAAAGCTAAATTTAAGAAAAGGTAAAAAAAAATATCTCTACTTTGAAAATCACGAAACTACAGAAAGAAATTAAGAAAGACTTAAATGAATAGAGACATGCACTATGAATATTGTTGCAAAACAATATTGTAAAGATGTCACTCCACCTGAACGTGATCTGTGATCAATATACTCCCAACTCAGAATGCTTTTGTTTTTGTGGCAAAAATTGATCGTCTAACATAAAATGTTATATGGAAATACATAAAGAACCAAGAATAGCCAAAAGAATCTTGAAAAATCAAACAAGTTGATTTAGACTACCAAATTGTAAGATGTATTATAAAGCTACAGTTATTAAGACAGTGTGTTGGCATAGGGAAAGGGCAACTATGTAGATTGAGCAGAATAAGGAATCTAGAAATATACTTCCTATATATTCAGCCAATTAGCCGAGATGCCAAAAAATTCAATGGGGGAAAGAAAATATTTTCAACAAATGGTGCTAGAACTAAATATGTATCTATATCCTGGCATGTACATTATAACATATAAAAAAGTTAAACTAAGTTAAACTGAAAACCTAAAAATAGAAGTTGAAACTATAAAATCCCTAGAAAGGCCCTGGCCGGTTGGCTCAGCGGTAGAGCGTCGGCCTAGCGTGAGGAGGACCCGGGTTCGATTCCTGGCCAGGGCACACAGGAGAAGCGCCCATTTGCTTCTCCACCCCTCCACCGCGCTTTCCTCTCTGTCTCTCTCTTCCCCTCCCGCAGCCAAGGCTCCATTGGAGCAAAGATGGCCCGGGCTCTGGGGATGGCTCTGTGGCCTCTGCCTCAGGCGCTAGAGTGGCTCTGGTCGCAACATGGCGACCCCCAGGATGGGCAGAGCATCACCCCCTGGTGGGCAGAGCTTCGCCCCTGGTGGGCGTGCCGGGTGGATCCCGGTCGGGCGCATGCGGGAGTCTGTCTGACTGTCTCTCCCAGTTTCCAGCTTCAGAAAAATGAAAAAAAAAAAAAAAATCCCTAGAAAAAAATGCATAAAGAAAATCTTTGCAATCAGGTAGTAGGCAAAGATTTATTGATATTAAAAAAAAATAATCGTAAAAGGAAAAAGTGATATATTGGACTTAATCAAAATTAGGTTCTTGTTCATCAAAATTCCTTTAAAAAATGAATAAAGCAAGTCACTACAGAGGCCTAGTGGAATTGCACTGCAAAGGTACAGAAGTTGAAGCTTTAAAATGTGCAAGAGAGGTGGATGTTTGAATAGTGATATTAGTATAATTTTACTAACATGAAAAGTGAAGAGACAGACTTGAAAGCTGGTGGAACAGGCAGTAGGTTTCAGTATAATATTTAAAGTCAGTAAGTAACCAATAGAAATAGAAGTAATAATATGATTATTAAAACAGATAAGAAGGAAAAAATAGGTAAGAAGTAACACCAGTGTACAAAATTCTTCCCTTTGTACCTGGGAATCAACAGATAATATCCAAAAGTTCATAAATTTATTTATTTATTTATTCATTTTAGAGAGATGGCAGGAGAGAAAGAGAGAGAGAGAGAAGGGGGAGGAACAGGAACCATCAACTCCCATATGTGTCTTGACCGGGAAAGCCAGGGTTTCAAACCCGTGACCTCAGCATTCCAGGTTAATGCTCTATCCACTGCACCACCACGGGCCAGGACGTAAATTTTTTTTTTTTTTGTATTTTTCTGGAGCTGGAAACGGGGAGGCAGTCAGACAGACTCCCGCATGCGCCCGACCGGGATCCACCTAGCACGCCCACCAAGGGGCGATGCTCTGCCCATCTGGGGCATTGCTCTGTTGCAACCAGAGCCATTCTAGCACCTGAGGCAGAGGCCATAGAGCCATCCTCAGCACCCAGGCCAACCTTGCTCCAGTGGAGCCATGGCTGCAGGAGGGGAAGAGAGAGACAGAGAGGAAGGAGAGGGGGAGGGGTGGAGAGGCAGATGGGCGCCTCTCCTGTGTGCCCTGGCCTGGAATCGAATCCAGGACTCCTGCACGCCAGGCCGACACTCTACCACTAAGCCAACCAGCCAAGGCCAAAGTTGATAAATTTAAAAAACAAAAACAAAAATACAACATCTAACCTCTGAAAACTGATTTAGGGATAGAAAAGAATGGAGGAGGGAATTTTGCTTTCATTTTATAACCATTCTGTAACACTTGATTTTTTCCATTCACGTGTATTTGCTGCATTGTTTTTAGACAAATAGAGAAATAGATAATAGGAAAGAAGAAGGAAGGTTGGGAAACCTATGTACCTGGAGGTTCTCACCGCATAGTGAGAGTTTGGCTGATTTGTTTCTTCATTACAGTAGTCTGTATGGCTGACAATATTTTTATAACTATAAAAGGAAAATAAAACTATTTTCCCTTTGAAAGACAGGAAATCTCAAACTAAAATAATCAACTTTGTTGTGATACTTTATTTCCTACTGGAAAATAACTTCTGGTAGTATTGGGGCTATCTGGTGGGAAAACACTTTTCAGAATGTCAAAGTACTATTAATTTCTCATCACTATATTACACAGAATACAAATGACTATTGTTTCAGTTGAAGAAGTCTGGAGAGTCCTTAGCCTAAAAGTGCCAGGTAGGACTGAAGAACAAGTTGCATACTAGTCAAGCAGAAAGTTCTGACAATAATAGAAATAGTGTCAAATAACATTGAGGTCTTTGCAATTACTGTGGGAGTAAAGAATTCCTAAAAATACCCTTATGGCAATGTCTTTACAATTTGTACTGACTTAAACTGTTTTGGGATTCTTCTCTAAGATTAAGTCTACACCCATAATTATGTCATCATGTATGCAGAAGTCTCATTTTTGCTCAATTCTTGTAACTTGTTTACAAGACTGAAAGAGCAATAGCTAATGGTGATGGCCAAAGCCATCTGCCACTTAGATACCAAAACCTGTTGTAGTCTTTCCACTAGAGCTGTGTATTGGTTCATCTATGTCCTAAATTAGGTGTGTAGAGAGAAAATTACATGCCCACAGGAATGCATTTTATAGCAAACAGAGTAGTGTTCCAGAAACTAGTCATCAGGTTATTTTGGTCATTGTACATGCGGCACATCTGGGAATTATTCTCAGGAAAACATTGGGTAGACGCTGTTACTAGTGGTTTGGACTTTATTTGACTACTGCCAAGACTAGGGGGAAAGTAAAGCACGTATTAAGCTCCAGTGTATAATCTACCAAAGTTAATTCCCTGAAGTATAATGGTGCAGCCTTGATCAAGAATCCTTATTAATTTTGTAAGATTGTATTAATAGGCTATAGCAGACTCTCTCTCAAATGGCAACAAAATGTTCCCAATTCTCCTATTTCTTTATTTTTAACTCTGGCTTGGATATTTGTAATACAACTTCTGCTGTTTGTGTATAGTTTTTAGTTTAATTTAGGATCCTCTAAGAACTTTGCTTTAATAAATAAGTACAGTAGTTAAAAGCAGGAATTTTGAAGTCAGACCAACATGGGTTTGAATCCTCTAATCTCGATTGGTTAGGTGGCCTAGTACAGTGGTTTCCAAGTTGTCAGCACCTTGGATTTTCCTGGGGAGCTTCAGAAAGACCTACAGGCTTCTATGTTCCATCCCAAGAGATTCTTATTTAATTGGTGTGTCCTGACCTTGGAAATTTTGTAATTTAACTTTAAAATTTTAGTGATGCTAATATGCAGACAAGTAAGGGGAACCACTGACATAAAGATAATGTTTTATAAACATTATCTAACAATATCTGTAATAATTCTAAGAAGAAGATACCACATTACCCCCAATTTTCAGATACTAAACTAGGGTTTAGAAGTATTTGATAATGTAATCAATGTCAGATAACTAGTACAAAGCAAAATTGAAGGCCAGTTTGCCTGAATCTGAAGCCCAAGCCCTCTGTTATTATGCTATCTAGACCCAAACAACTTTCCTATCCATAAATTTCCCAACCTAACTGAGGTATAGCATGTCAACAATATTAATTTTGGAAAAAAGAAAAAAGCCCTCCAGAGTAGTGATAAATACTCAATAAAGCATAGAAACAACTTATAATTGTCTGAAGCAAAGGGTCAAACTGAAAAGATGGTAAAGACTACTGAGGATTGTTTCAAGAACTTGAATAAGATTAGATATGTTTCTCATCAATAAACATACTATACCATGTTAGACAATAGTTCTTAGTCCTGCTGACTTTTTAATAGAAATTTGTATGAGAAGTCATTCTACCTTCCTTCTAAATGCAGCAAGGACTCAAAAGGCAAACATGATATATAGTAACAGAAAACAGATCAGTGGTTGCCTGAGTTGAGTTAGGTGAGGCAGGAAGGATCATAAAAAAGGCACAAAAAAACCTTGTGATGGTGAGAAATATGCTTATTTTCTTATGTATGGTGATGGTTTAACAGGGGCAGGCAAGTGTCAAACATATTTTTAGTACAATTTAAATATGTCCAGTTTGTTTTATGTCAAATCAATATAGCTCTTGAAAATAAAAAAAAAAATTAAGCTCTTTCTTTTTTTTTTTTTTTTTTCCTGTATTTTTCTGAAGCTAGAAACGGGAGAGACAGTCAGACAGACTCCCACATGCGCCCGACCGGGATCCACCCGGCACGCCCACCAGGGGGTGATGCTCTGCCCCTCCGGGAGTCGCTCTGCCACAACCAGAGCCACTCTAGCACCTGGGGCAGAGGCCAAGGAGCCATCCCCAGCGCCCGGGCCATCTTTGCTCCAATGGAGCCTAGGCTGCAGGAGGGGAAGAGAGAGACAGAGAGGAAGGAGAGGGGAAGGGGTGGAGAAGCAGATGGGCGCTTCTCCTGTGTGCCCTGGCCAGGAATCGAACCCGGGACTTCTGCACGCCAGGCCGACGCTCTACCACTGAGCCAACTGGCCAGGGCTTAATCTCTTCTTATTTGAAGATTTCATTAGCCACATACAAAAGCACTGCAAATGGTGGTGATATTTTTGTTTTATATTTGCCTCTTTTGATAATGTACTGCAATGATTCCTGAAAGAATTAGCCTTTTCATTTTCAGTAACAAGAAAAAAAGGATGACCTTGTTAAAAGCCTGTTTTATTGCTCAAAGACAGCATAGCTATTTTAATCAATTAGGAAAAAAAATAAAGCTCATTTTTACCTCAAAAAAATGAGAAGTATCATGGGTTAGAGGAGGTTGCATAAAATTTTATATTGCTTATAATTTTGAAATTCAGTAATTGGCAAGTGTATTCAATAGTTTGCAGATTTATCTCGTGTATTGTAGAAATACTCTATGAAGACATGTGGAGTTAGGAAAAACAATTAGAGACAGTAAGGAGCCCTCTGGCTAAGATGAGATGTCCAGGGACCTCTCTGACCCGTACTGAAACAGCAAAACAGCAGATAAGATTCAGTAACAGAAATGTTTGGGCTTTCAGAACAGAGATTAGGAGTCAGCATGTTTCTTGTCCCTTAGTTAACCCTATGAAAACTTCTGCTGTCTGCATCCTTGAATTATTTGTACTGGCTAATAAGTATCTGAGTAAGGTTGGGGACAAGACCTCAGTCCTTGAATCTGCTTTCCAGGGCTGTTGCCCCTTCAGACCCTCAAAGCATTTCATTTGGTCTCCAAGTAGTTCATTGTCACTGCCACAGTATATCTTGACCCATTTGTTAAAACAGGCAATTATGCCTGACCAGTGGTGGTGCAGTGGACAGAGAATTGGACTGAGATGCAGAGAACCCAGGTTCGAAACCCCAAGATCTCTGACTTGAGCACCAGCTGACCAGCTTGAGGGTGCGGTAGCTGGCTTGAGCGTGGGATCATAGACATGACTCCATGGTTGCTGGCTTGAGCCCTAAGGTTGCTGACTCGAAGCCCAAGGTTCCTGGTTTTAGCCCAAGGTTGCTGGCTTGAGCAAAGAGTCACCCATTCTGCTGTAACCCCCTAGTCAAGGCACATATGAGAAAGTAATCAATGAACAACTAAGGTGCCACAACAAAGAATTGATGCTTCTCATCTCATTCCTTTCCTGTCTTGTCTGTCCCTCTCTCTGTCTCTCTGTCTCTGTCAAAAGAAACAAACAAACAAAAAAACCCGGAAAAAATATCAGTCATTTAGGAGATAGCACCACTGGTGAGATTATATATTATCATAACTAAAAATATATCCTCCATCTTTAAGTACATTTAATATCTGAGAATCAATTTTCTGAATCTCTTGTTCATCTCTTTCGCCTTGCTCCACAAAAGGTAAATGGCACAGCAGATTCTTTAAAGACAAAGTTGCATTTCAACAAGCTGGCTTGGGGCTTTGTTCACGTTCTGTGCTTATAGTTATTTATTGTTTTATAAAGCGTATAGGTAGGTAAATGTGATTAAAGGTCGATAAAACTGAACGTTTTACAGAACATCCCATTGCTTTAACATAGTAAAGCTTAAAGCACTTAAAATTATTTTAAGGAATGAATATTGGCCCTGGCCAGTTGGCTCAGTGGCAGAGCTTCGGCCTGGCATGTGGAAGTCCCAGGTTCAATTCCTGATCAGGGCACACAGGAGAAGCAACCCTCTGCTTCTCCACCCCTACCCCTCTTGCTCTCTCATTCTCTCTCACTTCCCCTCCTGCAGCCATGGTGCGATTAAAGCAAGTAGGCCCTGGGCCCTGAGGATGGCTCCATGGCCTCCACCTTGGGTGCTGAGAACTCGATTGCTGAGCAACAGAGCAATGTCCCATTTGGGTGGAGCATCACCCACTAGTGAGCTTGCTTAGTGGATCCTGATCGGGGAGTGAGAGTCTGTCTCTCTGCCTCCCCTCCTCTCACTGAATGAAAAAAAAAAGGATGAATATCTTAGAAATTAAATATTCATGGCATATCCAGATAGATAGGAATAAATGATTTTTAGATGCATAAAGAGAAGTTTCTATAAGTTGCTTTTGTAATTTATTTTATAGTAACTTTAGCTTAAAGTAAGAATTAAAATTAGAATAAATTCTTGCTTCTTCAGAATTTTGATGAATGAGCTATTAATAATTAATATAATACTTGGGTTAATAAATTTTGCCATATGTAGTATTCTTGGATTGGTAATTTTTCAAAGAAATGAAGTATTGTGAAAGACACTAAAATGAGGCCCTAGAATACCTAAAAAAAAATCTTTAAAATGAAGAAGAAAGTGTGAGGAATCACTCTTCTCAATGTTAGGGCCCATTATATAGCTACAGTAATAAAAAGCATAGTATTAGTGGAGGGAAAGATGGATAGGTCAATGGAAAAGAATAGAGAACCCAGAAATAGACCTTATGCTCTATCAATGTCAATATCCTGGTTGTTATATTATACCATAGTTTTACACGATATTACTGCTGGGAGAAACTGGAAAAAGTACAAGGGACTTCTCTGTATTATTTCTTGTATGTGCATGTCAACTATCTCAAAATAAAAATTTTAACTTAAAAAGACACTACAATAATAGCAAATAAAATATAATTTCTTTGATTTGTTTTTAAATGAAATATAAATCTTGGTGGTTTTTATTATGAAGATAAGTTTTCACATAAAAGGAATATAAAAAATAACTTATTTAAAATTTCTAGCTAGTGGATTTTAACAAATGGGCATTGATTATATTAAGAATTACAGTAATAAGAACTCAGATAGTTCTAGATATTAACCAGTAACCTTTTCCAGGGGTCAGGAAGGTAAGACTTAGTAACTTGTCAATCTGGGAAGCCACTGGTGTCTCCATGCATAATCTATTAATATGTCAGTCATCTGACTGGCTTACATATAATGCAATAAGGAAAGGATTTTCCTCATCAGCACACTAGAGCAGTGGTCCCCAACCTTTTTTGGGTCATGGACCAGTTTAATGTCAGAAAATATTTTCACGGACCGGCCTTTAGGGTGGGATGGATAAATGTATCACGTGACCAAGACAAGCGTCAAGAGTGAGTCTTAGATGGATTTAACAGAGGGAATCTGGTCATTTTTTTTAAAATAAAACATCGTTCAGACTTAAATATAAATAAAACAGAAATAATGTAAGTTATTTATTCTTTCTCTGTGGACCGGTATCAAATGGCCCATGGACTGGTACCGGTCTGCTGCCCAGGGGTTGGGGACCACTGCACTAGAGTATTTACATTTTGACTGTAAATATTTCACAATCTTACAATGTAAAAACAAGATTGTCGAGAATACATTAAAACATTTGCATAGCATTATTTTCATACATTAATATTTGCAAGTAATCCAATTTGGGATGTTATGCTGGATATTTGTGAAAGTTTCTTTTGTTCTATTTTTTCCCTAAAGTATGTTTTGTTCTATGTTTTAGAAGAGACTAGCATTATAACAGTGAGATGGTAAAAATACAATTTATTTTGAACTAGATTTTAAAAAGTTTTCAAACATAATTTAATAAATGTTTAAAGTTTTAAAGGTATAAAGATTTTTGAAAATGTTTCAAAAAATGGTTAATAAAAATAAATTTGTAAAAGTTAAATAAAACATCATCATCATCCATGAGAAAATAGACAATATGTATTGGTCTCTGCCCCCCACCCCCCGTTTCTGGCACAGAGCTCCTGAAATCTTTATTTCTTAAATGATTATGTTCAGAGCATCTCTTGTTCTCATATTTGCCATTGACCCTTTCCCTGCTACAGGAAGACCAAGCCATGATTAAAAGCTTAGAATTTTTTAGTCCACACTTCTATCATTCAGGGAGAGGAGAGGAACTGGAAATAGAGTCAATAATTGAATGCGCCTATGTCAGGAAGCCTCCGTAAAAACCCCCAATAGTATGAGTTTTGTAGAGCTTGCACACTGGTGAACAGTTTCACTCTGGGAGGGTGACGTACCCCAACTCCACAAGGGCAGAAGCTCCTATGCTCAGGACCCTCCCAGACCTCTCCCTGTGTATCTCTTCATCTGGTTGTTCATCTGCATCCTTGGTCATATCCTTTATTAACTGGTAAGTGTGTTTCCCTGAGTTCTATGAATTGGCCACTCTAGCCAATTAATTGAACCTGAAAAGAGGGCCATGGGATCCTTCAATTTATGGCCAAATCAGACAGAAGTTGTGGGTAAGCTAGGGACCTATCACTTGTGATTGGCTTCTGAAGTGGGGTATGAAGTTTTACAGGACTGAGCCCTTAACCTGTGGGCTCTGACACTATCTCCAGATAGTGTTAGAATTGAGTTAACTATAGGACTGAGGAGCTACTGCGTCACTTCACCTGCAGGTGTTGTAAAGTACCAAAAGCTACAGAATTAATATTAATATTTTGGGAGGCTTGAAGAACATTTTATTATTTTGGGTTAAGGTGTGCAGAGAAATTGTGAGAAATAGTCTCTGTACTGTGTGATTGACATGACCAGGATGGCCCTTGGCATTGTATTGTAAATGCAAAGGGGAAGAAGACATGGATTCCCAGACATTCCACCACGCTTGTGGGGAAAGGGGTGAATGGCTAGCCAGGTACAGGGAGAGAAAAGCCAAAATAAACCTTTTCTTATAGCAATGAGCCATTTGCGGGCATTTGTCCCCACAGAAACTACCTCTCCTATGTAAATGCATGTGGTTAACATGTGTGACTCTACAAAGAGATGGCAGATAAACACTAGATAATATAGGAATGCCTTTTAATATGTAAAAAGACATCTTTCTACCATTGTGTTGACTTGTAAATTTTGTTTTCTCCAAAATGATGTATGGCTTGCAAATTGAACATGGTCCTATCATGTTAAAGGACATATGACTATAACCAATAGTGGTAAGGGGCTCCTAATTGCAATTTTTGCTTCTGTACTTCCCACTTACAAAACTATAAAAACTAAGTAGAACAAAGGGCTGGCGCGCGCTCTCCCTCAGACTTCTGTTGGAGTTGCCGCCGCTAGGCCAAGCTAGACAATAAAGCTTTGATGTGTAATCGACGGACTTTGTTCGTGTTTTCCATGTTTCGGGTCCCTCCGGATTAGGTTTAACAGGACACCCAGCTGGTGTCACAGAGAGTTGTTTAGTGTGGGGAAATCTCCACAGACTCGGTGACCAGCACTGTTGGAAGTGAAGTACTCTGTGTGAGTAGTAAAAAAGACACCAGGGAGGAAACACAGTAGGGAAGAACTGATTTTCCCCTGCATAGGAAGAAAAACAACTGAGTTTTCCTAACATATCATCATTTTTTCTGTGCTTCATCCCTCTGGAACCATCTGATTCATGCTCTTACCTCACATGACTTGCCTGAACAGCCTAAGTAGACTAATGATTTCTTTTCACTGACCTATTTCTAACCTCCCAACCCTAGTCCATCTTTCAAACTATCCCCAGAGTGATTTTTTTAATAAGCAGTCTGCTCTCCCCTACTCTGTTTGAAATCCAATCAGTGCTTCTGATTGCCTAATGTGTATTCCAAACTTTGCTGGCCATTGAAAGCTATCTAAAATCCATGCCCACCCTACCTGCCCCTCCTAAACAAACATCCCACACTCTATTCGCCGCACTTCTCCATCTTTTCAGAACACACCACAATTTTTGTCATATGGCTCCTTCATCTAAAATGCCCATCTTGGTCTTCACCTGTTTAATGATCTCACCTCCCCTCCGAAGCTGTCCTCAATATCCTGAGACAATTCATCACTCCCTCTTTTGCTCCCACGGGAGTTTTATATGGAATAATAGTTACTATTTATTGAGCGCTTACTAGGTACCAGGCACTGTGCCTAACTAAGCATTTTACAGACGTGATCTCATTTAATCTTCCCAGCAGCCCTATGAGGTAATGTGGCACTTTTCATGGTGTCTTCTCATTCATTGTTTTCATGCCTATATCCTCATTAGAAGAAACTAGTCTTATTCATTTTATCTGAGCCACCTCCTCCTATACTACCTGATCAAATCAGGTGCACGATAAATGTTTGCTGAGTGAGGGAATGATGGAATGAATAAAGTACAATAAATAAATATAATAGGGTGCTTTAAAAAAATAACATGTTAGAGAGGACTGGCCTTACCATTCTCTCTAACAAATTGTTAGGAAGCATATTCTCAGTGTGGCCAAAACACTGGGAATATGCTTCCTAATTCAAATTTCTCTCTCTTTGCCCTTGGCGTGCTCCTGAAATCCCCAAGTTTCTCAAGAATGTTCTGTCTTTATATTATATTCTTACTGCCATCAACCTAGATTAGAGACTGTCTTGCTGCTTATTTGATATACTCTTCTATTTTCAAATCTTCTCTTTATTACTAGACACTTTAAAAGAAATAAATTTTCTGCCTGACCAGGAGTTGGCCTGGGATGCTGAGGACCTAGGTTCGAAACCTGAAGGTCACTGGCTTGAGTGCATGATTATAGACATGACCCCATGGTCACTGGCTTAAGCGCTAAGGTTGCTGGCTTGAAGCCCAATATTGCTGGCTTGAGCAAGGAAGGGGTCACTGGCTTTGCTGAAGCTCCCCAGTCAAGGCACGTATGAGAAAGCAATCAATGAACAACTAAGGTGCCACAACAAAGAATTGTTGCTTCTCATCTCTCTCCCTTACTGTCTGTCTGTCTGTCTCTCTCTCTCACACACACATACATACATTAAAAAGAAAGAAAGAAAGAAAGAAAGAAAGAAAGAAAGAAAGAAAGAAGTTTTCCTGAAATACTAGTCTAATTATGTATTTCTCTTGCTCAAAAGCTTCACATTTTCTATAAGTAATCTATTCTTCTTAGCCTGACTTTCAAAAATCTCCATAGTCTGGTCTCAACTTTATCTCATCTCACATTTAAAACCCTATGGTCCAATCAGTCTGCCTAGTTGTCATTCTTACTTTGATGTCTTTGTTCACTATAATCCCTCTGCCTATCTGATTGGCCTCTTTCCTTACATTGTTTATAAAAATTCTATCTCTTTCATGACATTTGCCTAGAGCACACCAATCAGAAATGATCTCTTATTTTGTACGTATGCTTGTTCCACTGTTAGAAGGATTATGAGAGACTTTTGAATGGTAGCCTTATCTCCCATTTTCAAAAGTTGGGGAGGGGAGGTAGAAGAGGGTATGGGACAGGGGTCCCCGAACTACGGTCCGCGGGCCGCATGCGGTCCCCTGAGGCCATTTATTCGGTCATATGACGCACATCCGGTCTGCGGCTGCGGAGCCCCACATCACCGGAAGCAGTGTGAAATAACAGCAGAAGTAGGAAGAAAGGCAAAGCACTATAACCATTACTACACAGTACAATGGCCCCCATACTCCCCCAAATGTACAACATAATGGCCCCTATAACCTCCCTTTGCCCAAAAGTCTCCCCCCACATTACTACACACCATGTTTCCCCTATTATAAGACCCTGTCTTATATTAATTTTACCCCCAAAAGACAAGGGCTGTCTTATTTTTAGTTCCCATTGAAATACTAGTCAGTTTGTTGATTTAAATTTATTTGTTCTTTATTTTAAATATTGTATTTGTTCCTGTTTTGTTTTTTTTACTTTAAAATAAGATATGTGCAGTGTGCATAGGGATTTGTTCATAGTTGTTTTTTTTTATAGTCCGGCCCTCCAACGGTCTGAGGGACAGTGAATTGGCCCCCTGTGTAAACAGTTTGGGGACCCCTGGTATGGGGGAATAAATGGTGATGGACAAAGACTAGCCTGGGGTGGTGAACACACAATATGGTGTACAGAGATGTGTTGTAGAACTGGGCACCTGAGACCTGTATAACTACGTTAACCAGTGTCACCCCAATTAATTCAATTTAAAAAACTAACAAAAGTTAGCTTTTTGAGGGATCAAGTTGAGCTTCTTAATTAACTTCTCAACTAATGAACAATCCCTTTTTAAAGAAGTGTCCCCCTCCCCATATGGGGGTGAGTCCTCTGCAGCTCTGCCTCTGCCATATTAGCCTGCTTCTTGGAACATTGGTGAGTAGATCAGGGATGGGCTCACGGCCACGCTGGGCCAATAAATCTTCTTGAGAGACTATGTACTTATGAAAAAAATTAAAACAAACAAACAAAAAATCTTCTTAGCCTGGGTCTGTCTTCTCTACAGAGGAGCTGGGGACTAGAGAACTCAGGGGCAGCCATGGAGCCACCAGTACTGCTGTGCCTGTGAGGTTGTCCCTCCAGAGGGAACTTTTAGTTCACAACCTTCTAGCTTCAGTTGCACAAGTACCTGCATATGGTGACCTTGGGTAGCCATGGTATTTTCTTCATTACTGGGGATGTAGAGAGAGCTGGGCTGCAGAAAGAACCAAACATCTGGGAGGGGAAAAGAAGAAACCAAAACTCTGCAGAGAAGTAGTGGTTTATGAGAGAGTTTGAGAGAGAGCACCACTACCTGGTGCCTCTCAGTTTTCCCAATATTGGGCCCTATTAAAGACACCGTTGCCCACGCTTCTCTTGAGAAAACCCAGTATTCTTCCAATAAACTCCTTTTCTCTCTCTCAAGAGCAAAATGAGTTATGCTTTTGTTACCTAATCCCACAGACTGAGAGTAGCTTTTTAGAGTAGCTTGCAATGTCAGACGCCTAGTGAACATATGTTGAGGTAGGTCGGACTGCTGGTTCTTAATCTTGGCTGCACAATACAAACACCTGATATGCTTTTAAACATACAATGCCTGCATCCACTGCAGGCCAATTACTGTACATTCAAACTGGCTTGGAGAGAATGGGGCATTCACTTAGCATTTTTATTTATTTTTAATTTTTTCTAATTAAATTTACTGGAGTGACATTGATCCACAAAACATTGAACAAAACATCCTCTGCACACTGTATCATACACCCACCACCCAAAGCAAAGCCCCCCTCCACCCCGGGTCCCTACCAGCCCACACCTGTCCACCTCCTGTGCCCCATCTGCCTTTCCCTCTGGCAATCACCACACTGTTGTCTGGGTCCATGTGTTACACACATACTTACGGGGGATTGCTTAATCCCTTCACCTTCTTTCATTTAGCCTCCCATTCTCCCACTCTGAGAGCTGTCAGTCTGTTCCATGTATCCATACCTCTGTTCCTATGTTATTCATCAGTTTATTTTGTTCATTAGATTTCACATATAAGTGATATTATATGGTATTTGTCTTTCTCTGACTGGCTTATTTTATTAGGCATAATAATCTTTAGGTTCATCCATGACGTCACAAAAGGTAAAAAGGTAAGACTTCCTTCATTTTTATGGCCAAGTAATATTGCATTGTATAATTGTACCACAATTTTTTTGGGGGGGGAGGGGGACAGAGAGAGAGACAGGAAGGGAGAGAGATGAGAAGCATCAACTCACAGTTGAGGCACTTTAGTTATTCATTGATTGCTTCTCATGGTTGCCTTAATGGGGGGGGGGGCTCCAGCTGAGCCAGTGACCCCTTGCTCAAGCCAGCAACCTTTGGTCTCAAGCCAGAAACCATAAAATCATGTGGATGGTCCCACGCTCAGACTGGCAACCCTGCACTCCAGCTGATGAGATGAGGCTCAAGCTGGATAAGCCCGTGCTCAAGCTGGTGACCTTGGGGTATCAAACCTGCGATGCTCTATCCACTGTGCCGCCACTAGTCAGGATGTACCATATTTTTTTTTTTTATCTACTCATATACTGAGGGGCACTTGGGCTGTTTTCAGATCTTGGCTAAGGTCAATAATGCTGCAATGAACAGAGAAGTGCATATATTATTTCAAATTAGTGTTTTGGATTTCTTCGGATGTATTCCCAGAAGCGAGATAACTGGGTCAAAAGGCAGTTTAATTTATAATTCGTTGAGGTAACTCCATACTGTTTTCCACAGTGGCTGTGCCAGTCTGCATTCCCACCAATGGCGCATAATGGTTCCCTTTTCTCCATACCCTTGCCAGCACTTATTGTTTGTTGATTGATTGATGACAGCCATTCTGACAGGTGTGAGGTGATACAGTATATCACTGTGGTTTTATTTTGCATCTCTCTGATGATTAATGACATTGAGCATTTTTTCATATGGCTATTGGCCACCTGTATATCCTCTTTGGAGAAGTGTCTACTCAGGTCCTTTGCTCATTTTTTAATTGAGTTGCTTGTGTTCTTGGTGTTAAGTTGTATAAGGTGTTTATATATTTTGAAAATTAATGCCTTATCAAATTTATCATTGGCAAATGTGTTCTCCCATTCAGTGGATTCCCTTTTTACTCCATTGATGGTTTCTTTTGCTGTAAAATGCTTTTTAGTTTGATGTAGTCTTACTATGACAAATGTCTGAAATTTTACTGCTTATGTTTTCTCCCAGGATTTTTATGATTTTGTGATTCACATTTAAACCTTTAATCTATTTTGAGTTTATGTATGGTGTAAATTGGTGGTCTAGTTTTATTTATTTTTTGCATGTATCTGTCAAATTTTCCCAACATTTATTGAAGAGACTGTCTTTACCCTATTGTATGATCTTGCCTCCTTTGTCAAATATTAATTGACCATAAAAGTAAATATGTTTGTATTTTTATAGAAGTAAAAATATTTCTATACTCTAGTCTGTTGCATTGATCTATATGCCTGTTCTTGTACCAATAGCATGCTATATTGATTACTATGGCCTTGAAGTACACTTTAATACCAGATATTGTGATACCTCCAACTTTGTTCTTCTTTCTCAAAATTGCTGAGAATATTCAGAGTCTTTTGTGGTTCCAGATACATTTTGTAATATTTGTTCTAGATCTATGAGATATTGATAAATATCAATATCTATTAATATTGATATTTTAATAGAAAGTATATTGAATTTGTAGATTGCTTTGGGTAGTATGGACATTTTGAAGATGTTAAATTTTTATATCTATGAACACAGTATATGCTTCCACTTATTTGTATCTTCCTCAATTTCTTACTTCAGTATCTTATTATTTTCTGAGTACTGTACAGGTCTTTTACCTCCTTGGTTAAATTTATTTCTAGATACCTTATTTTGTTGTTGTTGTTCTTGTTGCAATAGTTGATGGGATTGTTTTCTTAATCCTCTTTCTGCTAGTTCATTATTGGTTTATAAAATGCCACTGATTTCTGAATATTAATTTTGTATCCTGCTACTTTGCCAAATTCATTTTTTAGACCTAGTAGATATTTGGTAGAGTCTTTAGGGTTTTCTATATATTATAAATTGTCATCTGAGAATAATGACAGTTTTACCTCCTCCTTTCCAATTTTGATGCCTTTCATTTCTTTGACTTGTCTGATTATTGTGGCTAGGAATTCCAGTAATATTTTGAATAAGAGGGGTGAAAGTGGACACTTTTGTCTTGTTCCTGATCTTAAGGGAAACGCTTTTAGTTATGCTTATTGAGTATAATGTTGGTTGTAGGTCTGTAATATATGGCCATTATAATGTTGAGGTATGATCCCTCTATTCTTACTTTGCTGAGATTTTTTTTTTTATCATAAATGTGTGCTGGATTTTATTGCATGATTTTTCTGCATCTATTGATAGGATCTTGTGATTTTTGTCTTTTACTTTGTTTATGTAATGTATCACATTTATTGTTTTGAGAATATTGTACCAACCTGGCAACCCCAGAATAAATCCCAATTGATCATGGTGTATGATCTTTTTAATGTATTGCTGGATCAGGTTTGCTAATACTGTGTGATGGTTTTTAGCATCTGTGTTCACCAGGTATATTGGCCTATAATTTTCTCTCTTTCTCTCTCTCTCTTTTTTTTGTAGTGTTTTATCTAGTTTTAGAATTAGGATAATTCTGGCCTTGTAAAAAGAGATTGAAAGTCTTCTCTCCTCATGAATTTTTTGGAATACGTTTGAGAAGGATAGGTGTTAGTTCTTTGAATGTTTGGTAAAATTCACGTGTGAAGACATCCAGTCCAGGACTTTTGTTTGCTGGGAGTTTTTTGATTACTGCTTTGATTTCATTAGTTATAATTGCTTTATTCAGATTTTCTGATTATTCCTGATTCAGTTTTGGAAAATTATATATTTCTAGGAATTTATCTATTGTGCCCAGATTTCCAATATGTTGACATAGAGTTGTTCATAGTATTTTCTTATAATCCTTTGTATTTCTGTGGTATCATTTGATACTTCTCTTTCATTAATGATTTTATTTATTTGAGTCTTTTTTTTTTCTTGATGAGTGTGGTTAAAGGTTCATCAATCTTATTTATCTTTTCAAAGAACTAGCTTTTGGTTTCATTGATCCTTTGTATTGGTTTTTAAGTCTCTATGTCATTTATTTCCACACTAATTTTTATTATTTCCTTCCTTCTACTTACTCTGGGTTTTGTTTGTTGGTTTTCTTTTTTTTTTTTTGGTGTAGAAATAGATTATTTGAGCTTTTTCTTGCTTCTTCAGGCAGGTCTGTAATGCTATGAACTTCCTTCTCAAGACTGCTTCTGCTGTGTCCCACAGATTCTGGGCTGTTGTGTGTCCATTTTCATTTGTCTCCAGGTAACTTGGTTCTTCCTTGATATCATTGTTTATTGTTTAATAACATGTCATTTAGCCTCCATGTGTTTGAATGTTTTTTATTTTTTTATTGTAATTGATTTCTAGTTTCATATCATTGTGGTCAGAGAAGTGCTTGATATAATTTAAATTTTCTTGAATTTGTTAATACTCATTTTGTGTCCTAACATGTGGTTTATCTTTGAGAATGTTCTATGTGCACTTGAGAGGAATGTATATTCTGCTGCTTTGGGATGAAATGTTCTGTAAATATCAATTAAATCCATCTAATGAACTGTGTTGTTTAAGGTCATTGTTGCCTTATTGATTTTTTGCCTAGAAAATCTATCAACATCAGTAGGCTGTTAAAATTTCCTACTATGAGTATATTGCTGTTGCTCTTTGTTTTAATGACCACTGAGATTTTCTTTATATATTTAGGTGCTTCTATGTCATTTGGGGCATATTGCTTTGTCTCTGTGTATTAGTTATATCTGCTATGACTCCCAAACTTGTTATATTAGCTTTATGATGTAGGTGTCTTACTGGGATCAGTGGTGCAATTTTCCAGATTACCTGAACTCAGTGTTCCAGAAATATTTCTTGTGGGTCATGTGTCCCCTCCAGTTGTAGTTGAATCTTGAAGGCTGTTGGCTCTTTTGTGGGTGGAGTTAATGTTTTAGGCTGGCTGACAATAAACATGTATGAGTTGCTGCCCTCCCCTCCCCCAGGAAGAGTTGTTTCCAGCCAAGTCTAGTGCCTGCTGGAATGCCCCTTTTAGTGTGCTACTTGTGTGGCTAGTTGGGTTGAGCTCTGTTGTGGTCCGAAGCCCACTACTGGTTGTGTTGTTTCTGGGTTCTCTTGGGCTGACTTCAGGTACAGATTGATGCCAGATGTTGTATGGAACTGGCCTTGAGCTACCTGTGTGGAGCTACCATGCTGATGTCTGTTTGTGGCTGCATCTACTGGGCCTGGATGTGCATGGGATGGCCAATCTGTATACAAGGGTTGGCTTCCTCCAGCTTAGAGTGGGAACAGAACTATAAAAGGTCCAAGGCTCCCTGAGGTCTGTCCCCACCTGTCAGCTACTCTTCCTCCATCTGAGGTTTCCTGATTTTTTTAAGGGCCTTTAAAGAAAGACTACAGAGTAAGTCCAGGCTGGTTGAGACCCACAGAACCTTCCACAGGTCATGAGCTCAGTAGGCAGGGCGAATGGGTTGGGAGGACAGGGCTAGTGGGTCCCCTACCTTGGAGCTGGCAGTCAGGCTCTCAGTGAGGGAAAAGTGGCCTCATTGAGTCATTCCACTCGGTCTCTGTCAGAGTATCCCACTCTAGCTTCCCCCAGGGGAGCACGCCACAGGTTCAGGTTGGGTACACCAGTTGTCCCTTCTGCAAGAGTAAGCTTATTAGGGCAAAGTCACTGGGGCTTAGAGGAACAGATAAAAAGAGTCTCCCATTGGGTGCGGTACATGTCGAGCCCCCAGACAATAGTTCCTGAAGGAGAGAAACTCCAAACCTCTCAGCTCCAAGCAGCACTCCTATCCTCCAACAGAACTGACCTCAGCAGGGTGGAGTCACTAGGTCTTGGGAGGGCAGATCCAAACAGTCTCCCATTGAGGGTGGTGCAGGCAAGCCTGTAGGAGGAGGACAGGCACTCTTCCCCTTCCTGGGAAAAAGCATCAGAGGCAGACATGTACCAAAGGTCTCAGCTCCAAGCAGTTCTCAGATCTTCCTTGGGACTGAGCTCACAGGGCAGGGCCCCTGGCTGTCAGAAGGCATGTCAAATGAGTCTCATACTGAGGATATAGTACAGGCTGAGCTTGCAGAAAAGATAGGAATGATGCTTCCCACCCCACCCCGTGATGTAGCCACACAGCTGAAGTTCAATCAGAAAGTCCCAGCTCTGTGCAGCACACTGATTACCCTGTGGAACTGAGCTCAGCAGGGCAGGGCTACAGGTAATGGAATTGGAAGCCAAATGATTCAACAGGTGGGGAAGGAGGGGATAGCTGTGCACTTGAAGCGAGGTGGGGAAGAATGGTCCCCTTTCTAAAGCTACACAGTTCAATCACTGTCTGTATCTCCACCAAGAGACTCTCCAGAGAAAGAGTGCCCCAAGAGTCCCTGCTCAGTGCAGCCAGCAGACTGACCACGCTGCCAGCCGACTGACCACACTGCAGGAGCTGAGAAGCAGAGTAGTGTCACCAGGAGTTGGATGACTGGGCAGTGTACTCCCCGGGCTGGTGCTGTAACAATAAGGAAGCTCTAACCTAGGTAAATGGCATCTGGGTCTCTAGCCGACCCCTCTTCCAGGTGGACTGAATCGCCACTGATTTTCACCATCAGATACTGTGTGGGCTCCTCTTTCCATCTTTGTTGCTCTGGGTTGGAGATCCCTGTGTGGGGTTGAGACCCCATGCTCCTGGAGGGAGTTTTCTAGCTGAGATAACCCTCTGGCTTCTCTCAGCTACTACATCTGGGTGGAGGTGGGGGCAGCCTTTCCGTTTCTTTGCCCTTCTTATCAGTCTCTATGTGGCTTTTTCTGTGAATCCTTGGTTATAATATTTCAGTTCAGCTAGACCTCAGTTGGTTATTCAGGTTGATTGCTCTATAATTTAGCTGTAAATCGGATTTGGTGCCGGGGGCAGAATAGCTTCCACTTACTCTGCAGCTATCTTGGAATCTGCATTTGGTATTTTTTTTAAATTTTCCCAAAATAAGATTAGGATGTATCATTAATGGATTAGATGTTATAAAAATGCAAACACTAAGGGGGAGCTAGTAGCATATTAAGCCATTAAATTTTTTTATGTGTGTGAGAAAGAGACAAACAGAGACAAGAAGTTGTCCATTGATTGCTTCTCATACATGCCTTGACCAGGGGGGCTCCAGCCCAGCCAGTGACCCTTGTTCCAACCAACAACCTATGTTCAAGCCAGCAACCCCAAGCTCAAGCTGGATGAGCCCCAATGCAAGCTGGTGACCTCGGGGTTTTGAACCTGGGAACTCAGTGTCCCAGGTCAAAGCTCTATCCCAGGCATATTAAGCCATTTTTTTTTGTTATCTCATCTATAATGTATTATTTATCAAATTATCATTTGAGAAAAAATTTGGACAATAAGGCAGAAAAAAGACAGGCATTGAGTTTTATACATATTTTCACAAACAGAAAATTGTTAGCACACTGGATGTAATTGCCTAAGCCAGAAGCTGATAAAGTGAAAGAAAATGAGTTATAGTCATTTTTATTCCAAAAATATGGAATTCTCTTTAAGAATTTTTTATAAAAATATTTTGATAAAATCTTACTTTATTAAGCTAAAATAATATGACATATAAGTGAGATGAGCAAAATCTCTAGATCAGCATAATTAAGCAAGTGATCATAACTTAATGTCCAATTATTAATTCTATATTAATAATTTAATTATCAATAATATAATCAATAAAAGGTAGCATAAACTTCTAAGAATATAAACTGCTCATAAAAAATTAGGAGATCAGGGAATGTGCAGATACTCCAGTACTTTCAGCCTTTTGTAGAGTGCATTTTCACCAACGAAATAAAAGTTGGGTTTTTTTTATTGCTTCATATTTATTTTTAAATATCCCCTAATCTTTGTGAGTAGTATATATGGTTCTATTATTCCTGATTTCCCTACATTGTTCCCTGAAATCAAATATGACTTTATTCTGTTTAAAATGTCATTCATACTGTACCTCTTCTTAATGCATTCCGTCTGGTTATTGTGGCTATTGTAGTGCTTGTCTTTTGCGTTGCACTTTCTTAGAAGTTTCTTGAGAGAAGCAGTCATGCTATGCATCTTTATATCCCTCACAAGAAACCTTTCTCAATTACAGCATTTTAGTTTTATTTGTTGTATTAAGCAGTATTACTTAAGCATAAATTCTACTCCAAAGAATGGTAAACCATACCCCAATGACTTAAATCATGGGTTTATTTTTCTCATATTGCAAAAATCCATATACAAGTAATCCAAGGTTGGCACATCTACTCAAGGAAATCATCAGCAATATATATTCTTTCTATCTCTCTTGTTATGCTGTCCTTACTGTTCAACTTGCACCTCATGATTGCAAGATGGCTGCTGCACCTCTAGGCATTGCATTTTTTTTTTTTTGTAGGCAAAATGGGACATTTCAACCCAATCTATTATTTTATCTTTTAATTGAATTTTATTGAAGGGACACTGGTTAACAGAATTGGGCACTGGTTTCATGTGCCCAATTCTACAACACATACTTGTACACAGTACATTTACACAATGGAATACTACATGGCTGTATAAAAGAAGGAAATGTTACCTTTTGTGACAGCATAGATGGATGTGGAGAATATTATGCTTAGTAAAATAAGCCAGTCAGAAAAAGATAAGTATCATATGATTTCATCCATATGTGGAAGCTAATGAACAAAATCAACTAAAGCAAAATAGAGACAGACTCATACATAGAGAGCAGGCTGACAGCTGCTGGGTGGGGGTGGGGGGTGTTGGGTGAGGGAAGTGAAAGGATCAAGCAAAAAGATAAAATAAAAAACGTCATGGAGATGAACAATGTGGAGATTTCCAGATAGAGGAAGATATATGGGTGCTAAATGGTGATAGACAAAGACTTGATGTGGGAGTGTTGTTGCTAAAAATTCAATTAAAAAATGGACAAAGGACATGAATAGACAGTTCTCTGAAGAGGGCATACAGATGGCCAGTAGACATGTGATTAGATGCTCAATATCACTATTCATCAGAAAAATGAAAATTAAAACCACAATGAGATATCATCTCACGCCAGTCAGAATGGCTGTCATTAATAAATCAACAGCAAGGGCCAGCAAGGGAGTGAATAAAAGGGATGCCTTGTGCACTGTTGGTGGGAATGCAGATTGACACAACCTCTGTAGAAAGCAGTTATCTCAAAATGGTAAAAATGGAACTGCCTTTTGACCCAGCGATCCTTCTTCTGGGAATATAACCTAAGAATCCTCAAACACCAGTCTGTTATGTTAAAGCTTTCCTGGAATCTCAGTCAGTAACAGCTAGTTGGTTAGAACAGGATGTATGGTTGCCCTTGGACCAATGCTGAAAAACGATTAAGGAGAAATTCTGGACAGAGGCTGAGTCAGCCAGAATCATTGTCCCACTCAGCTTGATCTTAGCCAAAAGGCCGAGAAGTGATCAGTTTGATTCTAATTAGAGTTGAAAGGAATATTACAGATTATTTGGCACCCCATACTGAGATCTGACAGATGAGAAAGACATGGGCCAGAAATGTCTGAGATCCACAGCCAGGTGATGGCGGAACAGAGACTAGACTATGATCCAACTATCACCATTCTTCGGCCATTGAATATTCCATACATCTGTACATAGTCTAATAGAAGGTCCTACTTTAGAAGTTATGAGTCATTTCCAGAGACAGAATTTAGAACATTGGAACTTTGTTTCAGCTTTCTCCCAAAGAACCTTCCCCTTCCTATAAACCTTCAGGGCAACGAATGGGAAAACAGACTTCCAGTCCTCCTTTGACTCAAAAGATGGTGAAATAAAGTGTTCAAATTTCCATGGGACATGTCCTCCATAAGTTATTCTCTTGCTCTAGTGTAACTTGGAATGTTGTTTTTTAAAACTCCTAAATGAAAACAAATTCTTCACACAATGAAAATCCAAAATTGTTCAAGTGCATTTCCAATTATTGCTCTTTTCCTTTAGTATACATTACTACTGATTATTTTTGCTAGGGAATTTTAAAAAACCATTGTTGTTATCAAATGACCTTAATTCTGACCTTTGACACCCCTCCAAAAGTAAAGTTTTAGTAAAAGTACTAAAGAATTATTCCTGGCCCTGGCTGGGTTGCTCAGATGGGTAGAGCATCATCCTGCTAGGCCAAAGTTGAGGGTTTAATACCCTGTCAGGGCACATACAAGAAACAAGCAATGAATGCGTAAATAAGTGGCACAACAAGTCAGTGTTTCTCTCTCTCTCTTCTTTCCTCTCTCTAAAATCAATCAATAATTTTTTAAAATCATTCCACAACTGTTTTTTTTAGGGGTTTTTTTATTAATTTTTTTAGAGAGGAGAGAGAATGAGAGAGAGAGAGAGAGAGAAGGGGGAGGGAGGAGCAGGAAGCATCAACTCCCATATGTGCCTTGACCAGGCAAGCCCAGGGTTTTGAACCGGTGACCTCAGCATTCCAGGTCAACGCTTTATCCACTGCGCCACCACAGGTCAGGCTCATTCCACAACTTTTCAGTTTCTCTAAATGACCAATTAACTGCCTAGTTATAATAGTCACATTTCAAGGGAAAACTGTTTCTCCATTCCAGCCAACTAATGTTCTGTAAGAATGTTGATTATTACTTCTTTTTTTCTATGATTTGTATTATGAGTAAATGCTGAATAGGTGGTAGGTATTATTAAGTTTATTTTAATGTAAGTTCAACAACAAGATGATACAAATCTTTAAGACATAAATTATGTTAAAACATAAATAAATTTATTTGTGTCATGTTCAAACACATTTGGGCCAAATTTATGGGACTCATTTTTTTCATAGCTATATCATTGCCTTATACACATATGCTTAGCATATATACATTTAAGCCACTCACCTATCTGCTGTCTAGTGCAGTTATTTTATACCATTTTAAGCATTTATTCAGCAATAATCTTACTACTACCCAAAACTGTTAAAGAGCATAATTTTTTTTGAAAATTCTACTTCGTAAGTTACTATTTTAAATAGAGGGAGGTATAATAAAAAGATGTGTTTGCATACATCTGGTAATGACCCTACATAGTTTTTCTAAGTCAATTTTAATCTGTTTGGGGTGTGTAGTTTATCAGTTATATTTTAGTTGTCATGGAAACAGGTGCAATAATCACATCCACATTCTGCAGCTGGGTAGCCAGGCGGTCTCCTCTGAGATTTTAACTTGCAAATAGAGCAGTGTGTGAGTAAGACGCAAGCCTTCTCTTCCAGGAGACGGAGCTCACTGCATTTCTAGGGTACCAGTCTCAGGTGATAGCCAAGTCAAGGCTTCCAAACACAACTCTTTCTCCAGGTTTCTCATGGAACAATTGAAACGTCTTTACCCAAGGCATAAAGATACTTCCACTTCTGCTTTTAGGATTTGGGACTTAGGTTAAGTAAAACACAATGGAAAACTGTACAGCAAGTGCCTGGGTCTTGTCCATTTCTTAAGACTTCCTGTGTTTCTGAAGTGGAAATTTATAAAAGCAGTTAAGCTGTTCTGAAAATAAAACTTAAATAATGTTGTAAAATAAAGTTGTACGAATCATTGCAAAAAAAAAAAAAGTAAAACCAAAGAAATTTCTGTAACAAAACTTTCCTAGTAGTTTACGACGCCCTGACACTCAGATTATCCATTCATTTGAGCTACTTCTGCTGAACAAGTGAATGTTTTATGCGTAGTTTACTCAGAGGACAGAGGCTTTCATTTTTTGTTATACAAAATTTCAAAAATACACAAAAATAGAAAATATAATGAATCTTTATGTACCCACCTTCCAGATTCAGTTATTATCAATATTTTGACATTTGTTTTATCTATAAATACATCTTTGGTCAAATTAAATGAATCATGACATTTCACTCATACATATCTACTATATATATAATTAGCAGGGATTTTAAAAAATATAACAATTATACTTTTTTATTTTAAAAAATAAAATAATTGTTATCTATCCCTAAAAAATGAACAATTTCTTAATATCAGAATTTTTCTATTTTGAATTAATAATATGAAAAGAAATGGATGATAAAGTTGTTTTGCATTAAAAAATAAAATAATTGTTATATATTATTTAAAAGGCTTATAAATAGCTTCCATGAAAAAGTATAACTGATTTCTTTTCCCATGGAGAACAACCTATATTTTTTAATTGTTTTTTAAAAATTCTGTCCTAAATTTTTCTCATCATCTTTCTAGAGGAGGCATCAACTTCTAGTTCTTATCATTTAACAATGGTGAATATCCAATGAAGAAGTTAATTTAAATTAACTGAAATAACATTAGGGAATTTCTGGTGCATTCTTCTTAAATTCCTTTACAGTTGGCTCAGAGGTAAGTACTAAGAAGTTATCATCCCCTATATGCCCATCATTGCTTAAAACTAATATGTTTATAAAACCTATCTGTTTCATTAAAAGCCATTGAGTAAGCTAATTCCCTGTGAAAACCTTTCTTAAAATAACTCATTATATTTGTTGAGTGCCCATCTGTGTTTGCCTTTCTACTTAACCTCTATGAGAGTTTTTCTAATGTTTTTTTCTTGTCTCCTAGTTCTCAACTTGTCTATTTTTCTCTGTAAATATCCTTTCTTTTTCTCCTTTTCCTCTTCTTTCATTTTTATTTGTTGTTTTCTCTCTAATCTCTGCCTCTCCATCCTTGTCGTTAAGTGTATCGACTATAAGGCAATACTGTATTCCCTATTCTTATTTTTAAAAATAGATGACAGGCATGAATAGACCTTGAGAATATTATACTAAGTGAAATAAGTAAATCAGAAAAAGCTGAGAACTATGTGATCTCACATATAGGTGGGACATAAAACTAAGACTCATGGACATAGAAAAAACTGAAATAGTTACTGGGGTGGAGGGAGAAAAAGGGGACAAATATATGGTGACAGAAAAAGAGTTGACTTTGGATGATGGGCACACAATACCATCAATAGTTCAAATGCTATGGAGATGTTCACCGGAAACCTATGTACTCTTATTGATCAATGTTACTCCATTAAATTTAATTTCTTTAAAAAAAAATAGATGGCAAACATTTTGGCTTCTCTGAAAAACAAAAAACAAAATGGTTTATCTCATTTTTTTCCCATAGTAATAACTCTTTTAACATGTTTGTTTAAAATACGTGAATATATTTAGCCATTCTAATATGTAAGCTATATACTGCATGCTCGCTAAAGACGATTTCCAAAGAATTTTAAGCACTTTTGTAACTAGAAATTTTACTCATTCTCATGACATATATGCTAATAGAATAAAGGAAATTGTATGATGTTCTGATTTTTAAACAGGGTTATACAGTTTAGAAAATTTCAAAATATCTCTCAGCAGATGAGTACAGACCTTTGCTAGTAGTGCTCAGTATTTTGCTTAATAAATTGATAGTTATTCCAATTTATTTCTGTCATCAGGTACAGATTTTGTGTGCCTTGTTGATGTCTCAAATCTAGAAAACATCTTAGAGAACTTTATAGCCTAAAAGTCCTTTATTTTACTGGTTGGGAAACTGAGCCTGAGAGAGGCTAAGGGACTTCCAAGAGTTGCTTCAAGGTTAGAAATGAAGTTGGAACCAGACCTAAGTTTAATAACTATTAGTCCAGTACTTTACAATATTTGGAAATAAGGAATGATTAGGTGGTTCATGGTGTGAGAGGACAGTGCTCACTCACGTTAGTATTTACAAAATGTAATTTTTTTTTTCAGAATGCTTGATCCTCTAACACCTGTCTCAGTGAATCTAGAATGTCAGGGCACAAAGGTGGAGAGTGAGCTAGAACAAGAGGTAGAGCTGAAGAAAGTTTTAATCTGCTTTCATTACCATTATACTGCAATACAGCTAATGGCCGTTTACTAATAATAAGTCAGGACACCTTCTCAGGGGAATTTCAAAATGAGAACTTCCTCCCTCATGAAGCAAGAATTATTGGAATAATTTCCTAAAATAGCATCAAGTTTGCATCTGAGAAAGGAAAAGTATCCCATTTTTTTCCTCTTCACCTTCTAAAACCAATGTATTTGTTGGCTTAATACAGTCCCCATCATTTTTGCTCTATTTCATTAATAAGTTCCCAAAGAGCATGTCACTTGCTTTGATGCAAGGATGAAATGTAAATGGATACACATGCCACATTTTTGTTGTAAATAAAGTGATTTAGTTCCAGCGCTTTTTCCTCTCCAAAAGCAACTTTAGAAAGTGTGTTTTGGTTTTTCAACTTCCAAATGAATGAGCTAATATTTTAAGGCATTCTCTGCTTTATTTAATATTAGCTATTTTCTTCATGTAGTTTTAAATTAACTTTATTTATATTTATATTTAAAATAACTCCCTTTTGTAACACACAGTTTCATTGAAAAGATACATAATCAACAACTCATTAGTTTCTCTTTCCATAGATTGGAATTAGCACTGGTCCTGAAAACAGCTGTCCTTCAGTCTGTGTTTCCAGTGAGAAAAATAAATAAATAAATAGTAGAAATGTTATTTTGGTGAGGTTATTAACGATCTTAAATTAGAGGGAGGCTCCTCTAAAGGGGAAAAAAAGATGATAAAACATGTCTGCTTGAAATGGCTTCATAGTTTAAGCAAACAACATGGTAAAAAAAAAAAAAGTCCCACGCATCAGGAAATGGCAAAAATAACCTTAAAATATTTCAGAGAAATAAACTGTTTCAATAAAAAAGTAAGGGGGAAAAAGTCAGCCTACGACATCAAATGAATGTTGACTGAGACTCAAGCTGGAAAATACAATGCTGGGAAATCTAAAATCCTACAACAACACTGGAAATCCAACCCCAAGGAAAAACAATGGAGGCTAATGCATAAGAATAAGGTATGGATACAGATCTTATGTTGTAATTCAGTCGATTTTTTCCCCTCACATCAAGCTTTAAGTATAAAATTAAACAATGTTACAATATAGCTAATTAATTTATTCCAATATTATTAAAATACACTCGCTGAGAAAACACACATCCAGAACTCTATACTTCACATCTAACTCATGCTGTGATGATTAAAATGATCTCAACAAAAATATCCCGATATCCTGAAAATAGTTAATTTGTGGTAGCTTTTCCCTAACTATGTATCAAATAACAACCAAGAAATATTAATAGTCATAGGAGATGATATATAATGAAAAGGACTGGGAACTTCAAAGTTACTTTAAATGTTTACATCCTGGTCAGTGACTTCCGATGGATTATTTAACTTCTCGGAGCCTGTTTCCCTTATGCATAAAGTGAGACTAATGATATTTATCTTATTGGATCTCCTTTACTAGTTAAGGAAGATTACGTATATCTTGACTTAGTGAAATGGTAGAGGCTCAACTAATGTTTATTTCCTCCATTTTATGGTAAGAATAGAGCCTGAATTAAAATCTGGATATATTAAAATACAGGCCAATGCTCTTTTCCTAAAGATGACCTAAATTGTTGGAGTAAGCTAGAAGGCCACGCTGAGAAGCAGGTTGGGGAGTCAAGATTGTCTAAGAAAAAAAAAACCTTAATCAATTTTTAGAATGTTCAGATGGACAATATGATAAACAGAAAGACCATACATGACTTAAATATAGAAATGATGCTTCACGCTTCTGTATCTTCAACATCTAGTATATCATAAGAGGCCTTGTGTTTCCACAAGGACTCTAACACACTGTGATATAGCCTATAATGTATTTTAAATATATTTTCTTATAAATATCAAATTTTCTCAATGAAGCCTGGGTGTTTTTTCTTCTGATTCTTATCGGCTATACTGTTGAGAGATATATTTTACAAAATAACGCAGGTACTAGTTGAGGGGCTGGTGAGCATTTATATAGAACACTGCCACCTTTTGGTTACATCTTAATGAGAAAGATATGTTTTAAGTGAGCTGTTTGAAATTCAATTTTACAACACTCAGAATGGGCTAGGCAAGAACTATTTCAAATATACGTACTTTTACTTAACAACTCTATTAGTGGTTGGATATAGTGTTATCCGGTTAAGTCAAAAGGATTTTCCCCCTTGTTTTACTACTTACTCAGTTTCTAAAAAGTGTTTTGAAAATGCCCTGGTTTTGGCAGCAACTGGGTAAATTTGAATTCTTGATCTTTGTCCCGTGATATGAAAGGGCATAGTCACTGAAAATGGTAACTCCTACTAAGAGGTCATGTTTGGGGAAAGCTTCACCATACTTACTGTATGTCATCACTCACACATTCCTGTAAAAGATTTGTATTTAAATGTGCTTTCTAGATCCATCTTTAAGGGCTTGGCTTTACATTTCTTATCTCCTTTTTACAAATCAGAAATTAATTTTTAATTGAATTTATTGTGGTAACATTGGCTAATAAAATTATACAGGTTTCAGGTGCACAGTTCTACTATATATTATCTGTATGTTGCATGGTGTATTCACCACACCAAGTCAAGTCTTCTTCCATCACCATACAGATTAGGAATTTTAACATAGAGAAGTTAAAGTCACATGAAAAGTCACAACTTGGCCCTGGCCGGTTTGCTCAGTGGTAGAGCATCGGCCTAGCGTGCAGGAGTCCTGGGTTTGATTCCCAGCCAGGGCACACAGGAGAAGCGCCCATCTGCTTCTCCACCCCTCCCCCTCTCCTTCCTCTCTGTCTCTCTCTTCTCCTCCCACAGCCAAGGCTCCATTGGAGCAAAGTTGGCCTGGGCGCTGAGGATGGCTCTATGGCCTCTGCCTCAGGTGCTAGAATGGCTCTGGTTGCAACAGAGCAACGCCCCAGATGAGCAGAGCATTGCCCCCTGGTGGGCATGCCGGGTGGATCCCGGTCGGGTGCATGCGGGAGTCTGTCTGACTGCCTCCTCGATTCCAACTTCAGAAAAATACAAAAAAAAAAAAAAAGTCACAACTTGCTGGGGATAGAGATGTACTAGAAACCCTGTTTCCTGACTCCACAAACATGCTCATAAGACCTACACTGTATTCCTGAAGTAGATATAAATATTTTTCCCCCAGTGACAACTCATTGTCTAGGGTAGAAAACAATAATAGTTGTGCCAATTCAAAAAGAGGTGGCTTGTCTTCCATTCTTACTTCTACCCACCCATTCCATATACTCCAATGACTTCCATTCCCCAATTTGCTTACCCTACCACCCTGACCTTAACATCCTTCTTGCATTCACATTCCAAAGCCACATTGCTAACTTCTTTTTTTTTATTTACTATTTTTTTAAGGAAGAGAGACAGAGAGAGAGTGAGAGAGGGACAGACAGAGACAGGGAGAGAGATGAGAAGCATCAATTCTTTGTTGCAGCACTTTAATTGTTCATTGATTGCTTTTTCATATGTAATTTGACCAGGGGGCTTCAACTGAGCCAGTGACCCCTTGCTCAAGCTAGCAACCTTGCACTCAAGCTGGTGAACCCCACACTCAAGCCAGATAAGCCTGTGCTTAAGCTGGATGAGCCTGTGCTCAAGCTGGTGACCTTGGGGTTTTGAACTTGGGTCCTTGGTGTCCCAGGCCAATGCTCTATCTACTGTGCCACCACCTGGTCAGGGGGTCATGTTGCTAACTTCTGGCTAGATGTTTCCTCTTGGATGTTTCACCATTACAGAGTCTACATGGCCAAACTGAATGCTTCCTTTTCTAAAATAATTTTTCCTTCCTAACTATACTCAAATCATTCTTGATTTTTCCTTGCTGCTCTTCCCTAGTCTTGTTAGTTACATAATCTTATTAGTTAGCTAATTGAGTCAGTCCTTAAATAATTCCTGGGCACACACTGGCCCCAAGCACAAATCTAGGAGCTAAGAATATCAAGGTAAGTCTTTGTCCTCTAGGCTTACAGTAAATGTAGATTCTTTTTTAAAAATTCTTATATAATGTCTTTCACATCAATACCTTCTTTCCATTTCCACCGTCAATATTTTAAGCCAACTGATAGCCTTGTCAGGATCAGACCCTTGTTCATGTTTCCTAGCAGGTGGTTTGTCTGCCTGTATTCTCCCTGCTCATCTGCAGCCTGAGTCCCCATCCCTTATGCCAGGGGTCCCCAAACTACGGCCCGTGGGCTACATGCGGCCCCCTGAGGCCATTTATCCAGCCCCCGCCGCACTTCTGGAAGGGGCACCTCTTTCATTGGTGGTCAGTGAGAGGAGCATAGTTCCCACTGAAATATTGGTCAGTTTGTTGATTTAAATTTACTTGTTCTTTATTTTAAATATTGTATTTGTTCCCGTTTTGTTTTTTTACTTTAAAATAAGATATGTGCAGTGTGCATAGGAATTTGTTCATAGTTTTTTTTATAGTCCGGCCCTCCAACGGTCTGAGAGACAGTGAACTGGCCCCCTGTGTAAAAAGTTTGGGGACCCCTGCCTTATGCTCTACCTTTCCATTCTATTACTCCCAACAGAAGACTTCCTGAACTCTGCTTTGCAAAGCTGCTTCTTTGTTCATAGGCCTTAAATGGCTGCCATTGGTTGAAAATTTATGTTCAATCCTATTAGCCCCTTTCTTTCTTTCTTTCTTTCTTTCTTTCTTTCTTTCTTTCTTTCTTTCTTTCTTTCTTTCTTTCTTTCTCTTTCTTTCTTCCTTCCTTCCTTCCTTCCTTTCTTGCTTTCTTTCTTTTCTTACTTTTTTACTTAAGTGAGAGCAGGGGAGGCAGTGAGACAGACTCCTGCATACACCCTCACCGGGATCTACCTGGCAATCCCTCTATGGGGCAATGCTCTGCCCATCTCAAGCACTGCTTCATTGCTCAGCAACCGAGCCACCTTTAGTACCAGAGTCAGAGGCCAGGGAGCCATCTACAGCACCTGGGGTCAACTCACTGGAATCAATAGAGCAGGGGGTCCCCAAACTACACCCCGTGGGCTGCATGCGGCCCCCTGAGGCCATTTATCCAGCCACCACCGCTCTTCCGGAAGAAGCACCTCTTTCATTGGTGGTCAGTGAGAGGAACATAGTTCCCAATGAAATACTGGTCAGTTTGTTGATTTAAATTTACTTGTTCTTTATTTTAAATATTGTATTTGTTCCCGTTTTGGTTTTTTTACTTTAAAATAAGATATGTGCAGTGTGCATAGGGATTTGTTCATAGTTTTTTTTTTATGGTCCCGCCCTCCAATGGTCTGAGGGACAGTGAACTGGCCCCCTGTGTAAAAAGTTTGGGGACCCCTGCAATAGAGCCATGGCTATGGGAGAGGGAGAGAGATAGAGAAAGGAAAAGGAGGGGGAAAAAGCAGATGGTTGCCTCTTCTGTGTGCCCCAACTGGAATCAAACCCAGGACATTCACACACAGGACTGATGTACTACCACTGAACCACAGCCAGGGCTCTATTAGACTGTTTTACAAGGATCTCTATGAATCTGCTCCTCCTATTCAAACTTATTTCTTTTTATTTCTTTTTATTTTTTTATTTTTTTTTACAGAGACAGAGAGAGAGTCAGTGAGAGGGATAGACAGGGACAGACAGACAGGAATGGAGAGATGAGAAGCATCAATCATTAGTTTTTCATTGCGCATTGTGACACTTTAGTTGTTTATTGATTGCTTTCTCTTATATGCCTTGACCGTGGGGCTATAGCAGACCAAGTAACCCCTTGCTCGAGCCAGCGACGTTGGGTCCAAGCTGGTGAGCATTTTTGCTCTAACCAGATGAGCCCACACTCAAGTTGGCAACCTCGGGGTCTTGAACCTAGGTCCTCCGCATCCCAGTTTGACGCTCTATCCACCGCACCACGGCCTGGTAGGGCAACCTTATTTCTTACTATAGAAATGTTTTTGAAGGATGGATCTTCAGATTCCTTCAACCAAATTGATACAGGTATCTTACTAGAAATATAGATTTCCTGTCCACCAATAAATCCTTTTCTTGCACTGCATCTGAAAAACTGAAAAGCAGTCCCTGACATCTGGCACTGGAAGCCAATCTGGCACTCACAGCTAGGACATGGTGTCTACCTGTTGATCACAAGCAGTCTCACAGAACACCAACATCAGACAAGCCCTTTCATTGACCATGATAACCAATCTGTAATCAAGTATCAAAATTATCAAGAACATTGTCCAAACTACAAAACTGACCAAATACCCCTTATCCCAGATGACATGATTTATTGCTGCTTCTTTATTAATTATAATTACAGCAATGCTTTTTTTCTTCATCTTCTACCTAAGAATTATAAAGATCATAGAATTACCCCTGCTTCTTGATAGCATCTAATCCAGAACAAAGTCCTGTTTCCTTGGCCCTTCCCCAAAATCACTAGCACAAACCCAAAATTTTTAAGTGTTTTTCTAACACCCTCTGAAACAACACTACATGGTTTCTTCTCTAAGGTGAGTGGTCTCCCTCTTTGCGGTAAATCAATAAACACAACTATAGTTGTATTCCTGATTGTCTTTTGTCTTTGGCTGGAAAATGTTGACAGATCAATAAATGCTCATTTTATTCAACTTCTTCAAGTGAATCCAAAGTTGAGATTGGGAACCACTGCTACAACCAAGTTATGCTTTATGTTTTCCTGTAAACAAATCATATGTATTATTACTTATCTAAATCCTTTTTATCCTTCAAAGCTAACTTATGTTCCCCTTTACTACTGAGGGTCTATCACTGAACTCCTATTAGTGACATCTTTTTGGAACTAAGTACAAGCATTTCACTGTTCCTCATCGTTTAGCATTGTGTGGACTTCCTTTCCTTAAAAACTGTAGATCTTCAAAATCATACTCTCCAGAGAGAAAACCACTTCAAATCATTATCAATAATGGAATCTTTCTGAGTCTTGTTTTGCAATGTTGCATCTTTGCTCATACACCTTTAATGGCTGCTATTGTTGGAAGAATTAAGTTTAAATATTTCAGCCTGTTAAGAATGAGCATGCTGGTGCCTGACCAGGCGGTGGCGCAGTGGATAGAGCGTCGGACTGGGATGCGGAAGGACCCAGGTTCGAGACCCCGAGGTCGCCAGCTTGAGCGCGGGCTCATCTGGCTTGAGCAAAAAGCTCACCAGCTTGGACCCAAGGTCGCTGACTCGAGCAAGGGGTTACTTGGTCTGCTGAAGGCCCACGGTCAAGGCACATATGAGAAAGCAATCAATGAACAACTAAGGTGTTGCAACGAACAACTGATGATTGATGCTTCTCATCTCTTTCCGTTCCTGTCTGTCTGTCCCTGTCTGTCCCTCTCTCTGACTCTCGCTCTGTCTCTGAAACAAATAAATAAAAAAAATAAATTAAAAAAAAATAAATAAATAAAAAAAAAAAAAAAAAAGAATGAGCATGCTGGGCTATTCAATATCAGACTCTTTAAAGCAAAAGATAGGAAAGAGAGTGAGTCCAGAAAGGTCAGGTCTCTCTGTCATGGTCAAACATAAGAAGATGCTTTCAGGAAGGCTCCAGAGGCCAAAGAAAAGAGGTAAAAATCTGGCATTGTTTAGTATGCAGAAGGAAGGTAATAAATAGATGAAGACATCAACAAAAAATCGTAAATGCTTGTGCTCCTAGCAGAATTTTTATCATCAGACATGCTTCAGTAGCCCTTCTCATTGATTTCATTTCTTTCTGAAGTTTTCTCTTTCGGAAGAAAGTAAATACTTGAAAACTAGTCCTTTTAAAGAAATTCTTCTTTACCTACATATATTTATTTTTTTAATTATTACAAAAATATTGAGGGGGGGTACTTTACATGTGTGAGGCACTGAATGAGAAACTGAAGAAAAAAAATTGATTTAGAAAGACAGGTCCCTGTTCTGATTAAAAGTCTACAGTTTAGCAGATAGATACAGGGTGAGGCACTAAATGAGAGACTGAAGAAAAAAAATTGATTTAGAAAGACAGGTCCCTGTTCTGATTAAAAGTCTACAGTTTAGCAGATAGATACAGGGTGAGGCACTAAATGAGAGACTGAAGAAAAAAAATTGATTTAGAAAGACAGGTCCCTGTTCTGATTAAAAGTCTACAGTTTAGCAGATAGATACAGAGAGTTCAATATTAAATTACTCAAATTTATGCTATGTGTAGCGTAAGGAATTATGAGACTACATGGAAGGGATTACTAGAAGAAACAACTTTAAATGAACACCTAATGGATTAAAAGGAGTTAGTCATTTTATAGAATTGTAATGAATCGTTTAATATCTGTGTAGTAAGATTATATGAAGTTGAGTTTCTTTTGGTAGGAAATATCACTTTATGCATAATATCAGATCAAAAAAAGGATCATCCAGAGAATATCATGATACATCATGGACACTGCCTTCAAACATTCTCAGGAGCTGCCACAACTTAACTGTATTATTGTTCAATTACTTTTTCCTAATGCTGTACAGACTATATGGTAGCAGAAGGCAGGAAGGCAGGGTCCATGTGTACTTATCTATAGGAGTATGTCCTCCTAGTATATTTCTTGTGCCACATCATAATGCCCTTAATATAAAGGAAATGATAATACACTTATGCAAAAATTGGAGAAAATGCAACCAATAGTATCAAAAAGTAGAAAAGGAGAGAAACAAATAACCCAGAGAGCTTTGAACCTCATTAGAATCAAGATGGTGGCAACATGGCATGATTCATGCAGAGTGATCCAAAATTTTTGTGGTTTCAGAGAAGGTATACAGAAATAAGTCCACATATACTCACATTTCAAGTAAGAACTTGTGGTTGGAGGAGGATTATTGAATGAGACATGACTCTTTTCTTCAGCAGCCCACAGTCTAGCTGAGGAGACAAGGCTAATGAACAAGAAGCAACCTGGTAGTAATTAAGTGCTTGGCATGAGGCACTGAGAGCCGGAGCTGTGCTGGAGGCAGAGAGGACGATAAGGAAGAAGAGGACCATGAGTTTAGAATTTAGAGTGACATGGTCGCCCACGTCAATTTGCCTATTTAAAAATATAATTTCCTAGATGGGTAGCATCCATGCCTATTTAATTAACTAAACTCTGATAACTAGGACAATTTCCACATCACATGTCTTATAGTCTCTCAATCTGTGAGATGATTCTAGCTTCGAACTTCTTCGTAACTGTCTCCATAAATTCACCTGCATCCTCTACGAACCTTTGGGGTTAAACACTTAGGTACCCACTTTTCCTAAGTGTGTCAGTTTTGCTGGCTTTCCAATCCTCCAGTCTTAACATGCTGACTCTCAAGACTTGCACCATATGTTTGCTTTTCTTTGCCTTAACTGACCTACTTAAACATGATATATTCTTGTCTACTCCTCTTGGTGGAGTCAATTCCTGGCCCAATCCTTTCAGGCTAGATTGCCACGTCATCACTCCTACACCCGTGTGTTAGTTATTTCTTGTTGCACACAAATTACCCTAAAATATAGTGGTGTAAAATAATGAACATTATTATCTTACACAATTTCTCAGGATCAGGAATCTGGAAGCAGCTTAGCTGGATGGTTCTGGTTCAGTCTCTCAGGAGGCTGCACTCAAAAACTGTCAGCTGGGGGCCCTGGCCGGTTGGCTCAGTGGTAGAGCGTCAGCCTGGCGTGCGGGGGACCTGTGTTCAATTCCCTGCCAGGGCACATAGGAGAAGCGCCAATTTGCTTCTCCACCCCCCCTCCTTCCTCTCTGTCTCTCTCTTCCCCTCCCGCAGCCAAGGCTCCATTGGAGCAAAGATGGCCCGGGCGCTGGGGATGGCTCCTTGGCCTCTGCCCCAGGCGCTAGAGTGGCTCTGGTCGCAGCAGAGGGACGACCCGGAGGGGCAGAGCATGCCCCCTGGTGGACAGAGCTTCGCCCCTGGTGGGCGTGCCGGGTGGATCCCGGTCAGGCGCATGCGGGAGTCTGTCTGACTGTCTCTCCCCGTTTCCAGCTTCAGAAAAAAAAAAAACAAAAAAACTGTCAGCTGGGGTCATAGTCACCCAAAGGCTTGAACTGGGCTGGAAGATCCACTTCTAACTTCACTCATCTGGCTATTGGTAAGAGGTCTCAGTTAGAGCTTCACCATGAAGATGTTCATGTCAAGGCAGCCGGCTTCCCCCAGAGAAATGATCTGAGAGAGAGAAAGTCCACACTGCCTTACATGATGCATACTGTTAGTCCTACCTTATTCTGCTCATTAAAAGTGAGTCCTAAATCTAACCCACACTCACTCGAAGGGAATACGTAGGAATGAGAATACTAAGAGGCAGGGACCATTAGGGGCTCTTCTATTATACTCTTTTATAAGACGATTTCTCAGTTTGTTCATGTATTTAACTCCTTGATAAAATTAAAGTGAATTATAATCTGTGTGACTGTGAAGCTATATGAAGTTAATATTTTATACTTCAATCTCAAAATAAGAGTTCCCTTTCTTTCCACTGACAGATTTTACATTTTTGAGAATGAAAATATACTTACCTTTACCCAGTATTATCTTCTCTGAAATCTTCGGGTTACCATTTCTTGCTTATATTGATTTGTAAGTCTATCAGGATAAGAGCACAAAGCATTCCTTAAACTCACAATGTTGAAAAGAAAATGGAGAATTCTTTCTTCTCCTTACTGCCAACTGAAAATATTCATGTCCAAATTCTTTGCCACTCAGCCAACAAGCCAAACCCACTTCACTGTAAAAGTGAGCATTTGCCAAACGTTTTCTTCATTTACTTATATCAAATAAGTAGAGAACTGTACTAATGTGAGCATTGATTGGTCTATTTCATAAATAATTGAAATAATTCAGGGGATGAGTTTTCAGTGTTTAGAGGAAGCAAAAATTCAGCAACTAAAATATAGCCTAGCCCCTAGCCAATTGGCTCAAAGGTACAGCATCGGCCTAGCGTAGAGAAGTCCCGGGTTTGATTCTAGGCCAGGGCACACAGGAGAAGCACCCATCTGCTTCTCCACCCTTCCCCTTCTCCTTTCTCTCTGTCTCTCTCTTCCCCTCCCGCAGCCAAAATTCCATTGGAGCAAAGTTGGCCCAGGCACTGAGGATGGCTCCATGGCCACTGCCTCAGGAGCTAGAATGGCTCCCGAGCATCACCCCCTGGTAGACATGCCGGTTGGATCCTGGTTGGGAGCATGCGGAAGCCTGTCTGTCTGCTTCCCCAGCTTCTCACTTTGAAAAAATACAAAAAACAAAACAAAACAAAAAACATAACCTACTACAACCATGCTTTGACTCAGAGCAAGATTCTTTTAGACCAGGTATAAATTAGAAATTAAAAGTCAAAGTCATGACCTTTGCCATCAGGAGTTTATAGTTGGTAAGCGTGTTAGAGCTTAGTTTTTTTTTTTTTTTTTTTTTTGTATTTTTCTGAAGCTAGAAACGGGGAGAGACAGTCAGACAGACTCCTGCATGTGCCCGACCAGATTCCACCCGGCATGCCCACCAGGGGGCAACGCTCTGCCCACCAGGGGGTGATGCTCTGCCCCTCTGGGGCATCGCTCTGCCACAACCAGAGCCACTCTAGCGCCTGGGGCAGAGGCCAAGGAGCCATCCCCAGTGCCCAGGCCATCTTTGCTCCAATGGAGCCTCGGCTGCGGGAGGGGAAGAGAGAGACAGAGAGGAAGGAGAGGGGGAGGGGTGGAGAAGCAGATGGGCACTTCTCCTGTGTGCCCTGGCTGGGAATGGAACCCGGGTACCCTGCACGCCAGGCCGACGCTCTACCACTGAGCCAACTGGCCAGGGCTAGAGCTTAGTTCTTGAAACTACCACACCTGTTGTCACTGAGAAAGCCAAGACTTGTCTCATAACCCCATTTTTGTCCTTAAGAAAACAGCAGAGATTTTTGTCCTTCCTAAATGTATGCCTACTTTGACAGCACTGAAAAATCTGTCTGAAGAAGAAATGATGCTAAAAAGCTATGATGGCAGGTACCCATTTGTGCAGAGCTCTTCACAGTCATAAATTGGGACACAGACCCTGGGTCAACTCTATGAACAGAATAAACATAAGATTGTATTCCATTCTCAGTTCCACCACAGCTGTGTCATTTCAACAGCTTTTCTGAGCTTAGTTTCCTTAAAAGTGACATGGAAATGACAAACACTTATACTTGCAGTTTTGTTTTGATGATTAAAGTGTGTTAAAGTCTTAGTGAAAGAGCTGGCTCATAGTAGACATCCAGGAAATGTTGATTCTTCTTCCTTTTGTATCTCATCAAAATGTACTGAAAACAACTCTGCCAGGGAGCTTTTTTGTGTACAGTAGCTATTGCCTCATTTTCTGGCTCTGCTGGCAATTCTGGGTCTGGAGGAAAGCGTTTCTACCTTCTGCATGCAGGACATTATATTGTTAACTATGTTCTAGACACTTAGGAGAAATGGAGCTGAATATTTAAATACTCCCTGAAGTCAATGCATGATTTAGGAAATTGTATATATTAGAATGTTATGCTGCAACATGATACATTAAGTCCCAATGAAGCTGTGGTTCCTAATTCAGACTATATTACGTTTCTCTGCTTAAATTTTATTACAGTAGATCATCGATATCAAGTGAATCAAGCCAACTATGAAAGCACCACTAATAAGAGAAAAACATTTTACTGTATCAAGAAACCACTCTATGAAACTTTACACAAAATATACCACTTATTTCAGAGGTATTAGCTGGAAAGTTGCTAATGTTGAGTTTTATATTAATTTATGTGTACCAAATGCTTTACGATCACATTTATTTACCATCACGAAAGATTCTGACAATGGGTCAAATCAAACCACCAACCTGGAGAAGCAATACTACTGAGGCGGAAGGCACCATCACACCACACTCCCAACTGAAAATCTGGGATACTTTGACCTACAGTCTCCTGCTGTGCCCCTGCTAAGGTCAGAATAGCGATGTGATAGTCTTGAACCTTGTCTCGAATGCTCTATCTCTCATTAATTGAAAACTACCTTTACTTCTAAACTGCCTTTACTTTGCCCACAGAGCCAGGAAGAGGAGTCAGCTCCTTCTATACCTTCTATTCCTTCCAAGCCACTTATTATTCCACTTCTGCTCAACTGCTTTTCTTGCTAAAACTAAATATAGTCCTCTCCTTATGTCATACAGTCTGAGTTGCCTTGTCACATCTATGCTTGATTTTTTTTTAAATTAAACTTATTAGGGTGACATTGGTTAATAGGATCATATAGGTTTCAAGCGTACATTTCTATGATACATGATCTATATCCCGACCATGCTCAGTCTTTTTCATCTCACTCTACGCACATTTACAAAGGACTGATATCTAAACTATGGTCCAATTTTAAATTTATAATGATAGACGTGACTATAAAAAAACACAATTACTCGGACTGAAAATGAGTCCGTTTTATCCCTGTAGATCAATTTATGAGGCAGCTGCAGTAGGATCGGAAAGCTGTTCGGTGAACTTGGAAGCAGAATGGATAAAGTTAGTTAGATGATATTCCTATTTAAGGTCGTTAAGCTATGATTGCCTGATGCCTTTCTTCACTAAAGACCATGTTGCTAAACAGACTAAATATTTGACCAGTTCATAGTAGACGATACTTTGTAACCAAATTGGAGGCACACTGGAAGTTGCAATAGTACTTTTTGTCTTCTTCTTAATAGGCCTCATGCAGACTTGAACACATGGGACATATTCTTTTGCTAGACAGTCCATTTTTATTTACTTACACAATATGATTGATTAGACTTAGGTATTCTTACTTAGAGTCACTTTGCTAAATCTTGGATATTCCTCTATCACCTCAGCCATTCATTTGTAAGTAACCACATGTATTGATGATTATGCTATGTTATTTTTCCAAAATTCATCATGAGGGGATATTTAGACACCTCTTACGCCATACCTCATGTTCTCTTAAGATATTTCGAGCCCAGGTGTCAGTATGACAACCAGGTGTACACAAGTATTACATGACAACACTTTGCCTCCACTGCAATTTTTTGCTTTCTGCATCAGGGAATTTTTGCTGTAATGCTTGTGGAAACTTGCTCAACTAAATTGCAACTCACATACAAACCTGAGCGTGTGAAGAAATTAACACAGTGTGGGAACAGGAATCAGTAAATAAATATTTTCCTCTCCCATCCCATCAATGGACAAATTGTGAGGTGTGGTCCACACAGCTCCTCAGACTGTCCCCATATGACAAATCACATTGGTTGGTCTGCCATATTTCTTAAAAGGAATGTATTTTTTTCTCAATTGAAAAATGTGGAACTTAGGGATATTTTAGTTATGCCTATCTTTACATTGGCAATAGAAATGCTACCATGACTTTCAGAAGTACTTTATCAGCTCCCAAATCAATTTGCCTATTTTCCAGACCATTTAAACCTATCAAAATATTTGGACAATTTAAAAAATAAACACAGCATGAGAAAATTTTAATGAGGAAAAATAAGTTAATCAAATGTTAAATTGTCTGCATGATTCTTTTCTGTTCATTGTTGTAGCATAGAAAAGCAAAAAACTAGAGATTTTCCCTTAGAAATTAAATATTTTTCTCTTTTTGGCTGATGGAAGCATGCTATGGAAACTGGTCACAAAATAAAATTACTGTATTATAATTATAAAAAATATTAAAGCCCTTGTACATAACATGGTCTTTGAATTTGCCTCAAGATGATATCCCACTTAATACCTCCCATGAAATATTAATACAAAATCAGAAATCAGCCAAATATTTTGGCAGTGCTAAGAAATTATACTTTAAATGAACTATGCAAACACTTATTTTCGTTTTCTAATCTTAGTTCAGAGAAAATGGAAAATACAAGTATTCAGTCCCCAAAGAAATATTAACTCTTCAAACTGGGCTGCTTTGGAATAAAAGGCCTACATGTGTGCCCTGTGAACTTAGTTAATATAACTATGAGTAGTACTGCAATTTCTGCATTTCCTGATTTGTACTAAAATTGCAAATATACTAATTTAATATTTTATAGGGGCTTTGGAAGACTACTCTTGAAATTTTCAAGGTCTATATAGGATTGCATTTCTCTGGATGGAAAAATGCAGCATCTGACAATAATTCTCTGTAATCTTTTACTTGGACAAAGGCTCTTAATAGTTAGAATGATGGCTTCTCACACACAAAGTGAACAATTTCACAAGGAAGGAAGTTTCTTTTGTATTCTTTTGTTCAAAATAACAGAAACTATACACCATACTCTCTCTTTGTCTCTGCCCTAGATTTATGAAATTACTAGGTCTAATCCCAGGCAACCTGATTAGTTACTCGGTCACCATAGTTACTTCTAAAGAGGGAGAGTTTCTTCCTGAACACTAAAATTTTACTCAATGCTTTACAATAATTCCATTGACATTATTCTTTATTCTGTGTGTTGTTGTTTGTTGTTTTTTCTTTGTCTGTGGCCCTACACATCCACAGGGCACTCTGTTATTGACTATTGACAAAAATCTATGTAAATAATAAACCTTATCATTATGCTAAATTATTTTGTGGAAATAACAGCAGGTTTATATTCAATGCATAGATTAGCCTACATAAACCCTTCTTTATGAAAAAAAAGTTTGCAATTTTGTTTTTACATAGCTATAAGGAACAGTAAACTTTTTGTTATTATATTTCATAGCAATATTCACAGAGCTTAATTTTAGGTATATTGATGACATTACCTGGAAACTTGCTAGAAATCAAAATTTCAATCTAAAATTCAAGAGAGTAGGCAAATGATTTTATAATTATTAAGGTTTGATTTTAAAATTAGTATAAAATAATAAGAATAGTTAGTATTTACTGTGTACCTTTTGTTAAACATCTATGAAAAAAAATAATTAGTCCTCCTCAATCATTCCCTTTCTATTGGGTCATTTCCATCAACATGCTTTATAATGGCTCCCTTCTTTAAATAGTCCTTTGGGCCTTTTCCCTCAAGCTTGCTTCTTTTTCTCTTTTTTCCTTTTATAGAAAAAAATCTTTTTGTGTGTGTGGCAGAGACAGGGAGAGTCAGAGAGAGGGACAGACAGCAAGGGAGAGAGATGAGAAACATCAATTCTTCATTGCGGTTCCTTACTTGTTCATTGATTGACTTCTCATATGTGCCTTGATGGGGGTGGGCGGGCTACAGCAGACCAAGAGACCCCTTGCTCGAGCCAGCGACCTTGGGCTCAAGCTGGTGAGCCTTGCTCAAACCAGATGAGCCCACACTCAAGCTGGCGACCTCGGAGTCTCAAACCTGGTTCCTCCACATCCCAGTTCGATGCTCTATCTACTGCGCCACCGCCAGGTCAGGCAAAAACAAAATCTTAAAAGCATCTATACTCACTATCTTACCTTTCTTTTCTCCTTTCCTATTTTTAACCCCCTCTGATCAGGTTTTTGTTTCTTGAGTCCACTGAAAATGTGCTCTTCAAGGTCACTAATTGTTGCTAAATCCAGTGGTCTACCCTCAGTCTTGATCTTATTGTACCTTTCTGAGAACAGCATCTGACAGTAATTGATCAAAACTATTTCTTGAAAAATTTCATTTTTTTGACTTCAGGGACACCATACACTTTTCTTCCTCCTATATAACTGGCCTCTTCCCTTTTTTCTAACTTTTCTTACTCTTCCTGGCTTCTAAATTTTTAAGTGCTCCCAAATTGATTTTTGCTGAAACTTTCACGTTTCTCTGCTACTGTTTGCATGGATCTCTGGGCTGTGTGGGTATAAAAATCCTGGTTCCCAAATGGAGAACATTTCTGCTAGAGGATATAGTAAGAGTCTAAATGAATTGCAAAATATAGCTGCTGAATGGACGCTTCTGGCTCCTTTTGCCCAGGGACCAGTCAGTAAGCTAAGGAGTCACCATATTTGCAGGGGAAATTGACCCTGATTATCAAGAGGAGGTAGGGCTGGTTGGAATATACTGTATTTCCCAATGTATAAGACAAATTTTTTGAAAAATTTGAGGTCTAAAAACTGGGTGCCTCTTATACAGTGGTTATAGATTTTTTTTTTTTAACTTGCATTTCCCACTTCTTCATGCTTGTTTTTGCGGTCATTTTTGAAGACAGTGATTCATCATCAGACACAAATGAGGACAAACTAATGAATGGGATTTTTGACAGTGAGAAGGAGTTGTATGAATTTTATGATGAATAAAACTTGAGTTCAATAACTTTATGTAATACATTTTCTTTTTTTAATTTCAGGCCCCCAAATTAAGACATGTCTTATACATTGGGGCATCTTATACCTGGGGAAATACAGTATGTGCAGCTCAGATGACTCACGTGGGTGATCCTTAGTCCACCCTCATCCAATTCTGATGAAACATTGACAAGTGTAATAAGTCTAACTGGAGAAAGTCATGGTGAGATGTGCTCAGGTACCAGAAAAAGGTCTGCGTCATGCCACCAGGTAAGCCATTAAGATCAGTAGTGATGATAGCTGAGGGTGGGGGGAATCTAGAAAACTTAACAGAAGAGGGAGACTGTAGGTAGAGCGCAGAGCACATTCCTAACAGCTGTGGCTGATGCAATGCTGTGAGAATACTCCAGCACCTGAAACCCTCCTAGGCACACCCAGGAGGGAGCTCGCCCGCTGTGGGGAGGTGGCTCAGCACCAACCAGGCAGCTCCCTGACCTTTTCAGCCATTGGCTGTGAAGGACACACTGTAACACCCTATGGGCTGAACCTGTGTATATAAACTAGCTTACTTCCCAGATAAATCAGATCTGCGTCACTGAACCTGGTCCCCGGAATTGAGTCTCTGAGTCTCCGTCGTCCTCACCCCCAGTGGGCCTTGTCCACAGGAGACAGACAGTGTTAGTCATGACCCTGTGACCAGCAGCAGCAGTGGGAACTCTGGATTGTCTTACTAACCTTTCTTTTCCCAATTTCCCCCAGGAAGAAAGGTTCATGGGGAGCTGCTTGTGGAAACTAGACAAAGACTGAAGGGCGCAAAGAGTGGGTTATTGTAGATCCTGTGACTTCTTTCTCCAGCTTCTGGGAATGCCGCTGGAGGATGATCCTCAACTGTCAGTCTTCCGCTGGGATTGCGTCAGCTGAAGAAAACTGCTTTGCCCAAGAGCGTGCCTGCTTCCCAAGATAGCTGGAATCCAGTGACCAATCAGCGTGGGAGTATAAAGGTCTCATCCCAGTGCCCCACATGAGAGATCCCAGAAGGGCTGTCCCGGCTGCACAGCTGCACGTGGGGTCAGCGGAGGCTTTGTTGAGACTGCACTTCCACTTCACTTCTGCCTCTGTCCCAGCACACTTCCTTATCCTCTTCCCCAAGTGTTGATCCTGAAAGCACTCCTCTATACACTTCCTACACCCTAATCTCCATTTCAAGGCCTCGTTCTGTGGAAACCCAACTGGAGACAATAGAATATTTTAATATCGTTGATTAAAGAGTGTGAGCAGTCCCCTATAGAGGGAGGGATGAAACTGATATTGTTGTTATTCGTTCCGGGATCCGTTTCTCGCCCTTCCCCTATTCTGTTCTGTATGGCAGAAAGCTAGCTCCTGAGACTGCGTTTCCTTGGCTCCTTTGCCAGTTGGCTTCAGGTTAGGTTTGCCCAATGGGTGGGAGATTAGATGGCAGGAAGAAGGGAGTCAGAGTATTTCGATCCCTCTCTGTGCACTTGTGTTTGTTCTTTGTCTCCCTGAACAGCCCGTATTCTGACAGTGCCACTCCCACTGGGCAGCCTCTGCTGTGTTTCAGACTCACGGGTTATACCAGACTCCTGAACTCACTACATGATTGTGACCCAAGCATGTTACCAACTACGATACCTGAACATACCAAAAGGATTTGTGCATGTTTAGTTCATGTCGCCCCTAGAATACTCAGCTGGTTTTTGTCAGACCGACTCACATTCATCCCAGAAGTCTCAGCTCAGGGTTTACCACCTCCTCGAAGCCTCTTCTAATCTCACCCCCACCTGCAACATGTGTTCCTTCAGAGGCCTGTGTTTACCTCTATCATATAACATGTATCATATAATTATCATATATTTACTTGTCTGAGCAAAACGAAGACTTCCTTAAGGGCAACATTGGTCTGGTCTTTCATCTTTGTATTCTAATGCTGATATAGGGCATCTGATATGGTAGGCAATGGATTAATGTTTCTAAAATGAATAAATGACATAGAGAAGAGATAGGCTTCTGTCTGTAAAGGCAAATGTTTATGTGACATAGATTGGAAAATACAAGTTTTGGAGAAAGAATGTCATGAAATAGAGACCTCGTTTTATATTTGATAAGAACTTTGTGAACCTTGGGAAAATAACTTAACCATTTGAAGCCTCATTTCCCTTACTGATAAAATGAAAATGATAATAACACCAATTACATAGGATTGTTATAAGAATTAAAACAATATTCATAATAGGCAAGCTATCATTAAATATCATTCTCTCCTGTGGCAACCTACTGTGCAACAAAGTTCTGAAGCTTTTCACCTGTAATTCTCATTCAGTCCTCCAAACAAACCACAAAGTTAATGGCAATTCCATAAAGATGAAAAAACAACAGCAAACTTAAGCTCACAGAATTTATTTAATTTATATAATGATACACACTGTGTTAGTCAGTATAGGCTATACCAAGCTGCAGTAACAAACCAACCCTAGAATTTCAATAAATTAACAGATAAAGGTTTATTTCTTATATTCACAAAATATTTTGTGGACCCAATGGTTCTTCTCGGTACCTTCATTCCAAATTTTCTTCAGGGATCCAAGCTGCTGTTTTTGCATCTATGCCATTTTTGACAGATGGTTTCTAGTTCATTGCATCAGGGAAAAAGTGACCTGTGGGGTTGATTGCATCTTGGCTTTTAAGTGCAGCAATTGACAGACAAACATCACTTCTAACCATAGCACATTGCTTAGGACTACTTGCATGGCTCTGCCTAACTTCAAGCAAGCTGCCAAATATGAGGAGAAATAAGGCTATTTAGTGAATAGTAAATATTTCTGCCACACCTGGCTGGTGATGTGTATGCCTTACATGCTCCAAAGCTACATTTGCCAGATAAAACACAGGACACTCAGTTAAATTTGAATTCCAAATAAATGAATTTTTTTATGGGAGTATATCCCATGCAGTGTTTGGAACTTACTTATAGTAAAACACTAAGCTGTATTTACCTGAAATTTAAATTTTGTTTGTTAAATCTGGCTACTTTATCCAAAGGCCATAAATTTCATTCATGACCAGAACCTGTTGCTAATCTGAAGTAGAGAATTATTGCCCCACCTAAAAGTACTTAGACATTTCTAATTAAAGGCCACATATCTGCAGGTTGAACTTCGCTAGTCACGTGGCAATTCACAACTTCAGCTACACCATATTAACTTGTATCTCCTTGACCCCATCACCAACTAAGGACATAGCTAGCTTTCTGCGACTTATTTAAGAGGCTTGACTCTCACCTTTCCTTATTTATAAAATTAGGAGGTTTGACTAGGAAATCTTGAGCATAGCTATTCCTCATGAAAGCTAGTATCCCATAACACGTATCACTTTCAGAGCAATGGGTCAGGATATTTATAAAAGCGTACCACAAATCACACTTCTGAGTACCCTTTCTCTCTCACTCAGAGCAAGCTTCTCAGGAGCCCATGTAGTTATTCTAATGATAATGGCTGTTGTTTAAATAACTTTTTTCAATGTAGACACATATTGATTATCCTCTCTGGTAGCAAATTATTTTTCTGTGAAAGTGGATTTGAGTTTTGCAACCAGATAAAAATTATTCACAGCCATGGCCTGTGGATAGTCAGATTAAAAAATAAACAGAAAATTAAGAAAAAGTATAGGATGGGTTAATCACATAAAAGAAACTGATTATTGTAAATCTTAAGCCACAGATTAAAAGCAGTTACTTTTAAGAAGAGACATTCAAAGCCTGACTTTGAGCGATGGTCGCATCCCTGAAATAAGTGCATTGCCTCTGACTTTGAAGGACTCACACTCAACTGGATGTGGAAGTTCTGCAAGTTGGTCACAAAAAGTTACTCTTAATCAGGAAGCTTCATTGTTGTTTAAAGTTTTTTTGTTTTGTTTTTTTAGATTTTTATTTCTTTGTTTTAGAGGGGAGAAGATAGAGAGAGAGAGAAGAGGGGAGGAGCAGGAAGCATCAACTCCCATATGTGCCTTGACCAGGCAAGCCCGCAGTTTTAAACCAGCGACCTTAGCATTCCGGGTTAACGCTTTATCCACTGAGCCACCACAGGTCAGGCCTATTTAAAGTTTTGAAAATGCAATTTCTCATGATTTATTACCCAAATGCTCTTGAAAATGACTTTTATCCTGAGACATAGTTCCTTTCTCGTACACTTTTGAACTGTATTTAAGAAAAGAAATACGTGCCCTGGCCAGATAGCTTGATTGGTTAGAGCATTGGCCTGAAGCATGAAGGTTGCCAGTTTGATCCCCAGTCAGGGCACATACAGGAACAGACCAGTGTTCCTGTCTCTCTGTGTCTGCTTCTCTCTCTCTCCCTTCCTCTGGCTAAAATCAATAAAGAAAGAAAGAAAGAAAGAAAGAAAGAAGAAAGAAAGAAAGAAAGAAAGAAAGAAAGAAAGAAAGAAAGAAAGAAAGAAAGAAAGAACCACCCAATCTTGATGGTACTCTATCTCCCAACAGAAGACATACATAGATATAAAGCTTTTCTTAACTTATTCATCAAATGCTTTTATTTATTATTTTTTTTAATAAATTTTTATTAATGGTAATGGGATGACATTAATAAATCAGGGTACATATATTCAAAGAAAACATGTCTAGGTTATTTTGTCATCAAATTATGTTGCAAACCCCTCGCCCAAAGTCAGATTGTCCTCCGTCACCCTCTATCTAGTTCTCTGTGCCCCTCCCCCTCCCCCTAACTCTCTCCCTCCCTCCCTCCCATGTCCTCCCTCCCCCCCCACCCTTGGTAACCACCACACTCTTGTCCATGTCTCTTAGTCTCATTTTTATGTTCCACCAATGTATGGAATAATGCAGTTCCTGGTTTTTTCTGATTTACTTATTTCACTTCGTATAATGTTATCAAGATCCCACCATTTTGCTGTAAATGCAAATGCTTTTAAAAGTCCAAAAATTTATATTCTACATTGTAAAGATTATTTGATAATTGAAGAAAATAAAAGTGTTTCTTTTTAATGGAAAACAGTATGTTATTATTGAAGATAAATTATTTTATACAAAAAATGCAAAGATTTGAAAGCAAAATATATCCCACAGAAACAAAACAGATAATCAAATAAAACCAAAATTACACAAGTTTTGCCACATGAGGTACATTTTATTGAAAAAACTATGGATAGAACTTACATTATCAAGGAGGACAACTCTGACAGCTACCACCATTCCTCTTTAATTTTCTCCCCAATCACCAAGTTTCTCTTCTTTTTTCTTCCCTGTTTTTTATTTCTATAGAGTATACATATGTTTTTGCATGATTTGTGTACAAACATACATAATGCACATATGTTTAAGAACATTAAAAATGCAGTTCAGCCTGGCTTGTGGTGATGCAGTGGATAAAGCGTTGATCTGGAATGCTGAGGTCACCAGTTTGAAACCCTGGGCTTGCCTGGTCAAGGCTCGTATGACAAGCAATCAATGAACAGCAAAAGTGAAGGGGAAGAAATGCAATTCAAAGTTACTCTAGAGCACAATTTAGAAATGCTTGTCTAAAAACATTTAAGTTTTACATAGCCGGAACTAACAATTTTAATTTTAGAAATTTATATTATTGAAACTGTAGTAGGTTGAAAGATCGCTCACTGAAAGCTACATCTATATCCTAATCCTCCAGAACTTGTGACTGTTATTTTATAAGAAAAAAAAAGGGTCTTTGCAGATGTAATCTAGTTGAGGATCTTGAGATGATATCATTTTGTGAGTCCTAAATCCAATGACAAGTGCCATTATACAATTAAGGCATAGACAGATGAGGAGGAGACAATGTGACCACAGAGGCAGCTATTGGATTGACGCAGCCATAAGTTAAGGAAAGCCAACAGCCACCAGAAACCAGAAAATGCAAGGAACATTATCTCCCTTAGAATCCTAGGATTAGTGTGGCCCTGCCAGATTTAAAATTTTCAGCCTCTAGAACTATGAAAGAATAAATTTCTGTTGTTCATACCCACCATGTTTGTAGTAATTTTTTTACAGCAGACTCAGGAAACTAATGCAGAAACTATCATAAAATTAATAATAATTAATCAGTGTAGTTTTATAAGATGTGTACAATAGAAAGATCATTAAAAATTATTCAATGTTAGTTAAAAGAATATATAGGAAAATAATAGTGAGAATCTATAAAGAATTCCTACTACTCAATAACAAAAAAAATTAAAAAATGGACAAAGGACTTGGCTAGATAATTCTACAAAGATTGTATACAAGTGGCCAACAAACGTATAAAAAGGTGTTCAACATAACTAATCATTGGAAAAATGCAAATCAAACCATAATAAGGTGTCACCTTACACCTATTAGAATGTCTATAAGTTTTTAAAAAGCAAGAAACAAAAAATTACAAGTGTTGGCAAAGATACAGAGAAATTGAAGTCTTTATGCACTGTTGATAGGACTGTAAAATGATGTGACTGCTATTGAAAACAGAACAGTATAGCAGTTCCTCAAAAAATTAAAAATAGAATTCCTATATGATTCAGCAGTCCCACTTCTATGTTTATATCCAAGAGAATTGAAAGCAGGATCTCAAAGAGATATTTGTACTTTTACGTTCATAGTTAGCACCATTCAAGGCACCTAAGAAGTAGAAGCAACCCATACATCATTGACAGAGATATGCATAAACCAGGTGCAATCTATATATAATAAATGTTATTCAGCCTTAAAAAGGAAGGAAATCTTGTCATATGCTACAGTATAGATGAGCCTTGAGGACACTATGCTAAGTGCAATAACCCAGTCACAAAATGACAAATACTGTATTATTTTATTTATCGGAGTCACCCAAAGTAGTCAAATTCATAGAAACAGAAAGTTAGACTAGTGATTGCCAATGCCCAGGAGGAGGGGGAAGTGGGGAGATATTGTCTAATGGGTATAGAATTTCAGTTTCACAAGAGGAAGAGTTCTGGAGATCAATTGCACAGCAGTGTGTATATATGGAACACTACTGAATTGTAGACTTGAAAATAGTGAAGGTTTTAAAAACTTATCAAATTGTAGATTTTAAATATGTATGTTTTATTGTATGTCAATTATACCTCCATAAAGCTGTTTCAAAAATACACTGGTAAGTATAATTTTAGCAAGTGACTAAAAGAATACAGACTCCACAGTCAGACTGCCTTGCCTCAAATCCCAGCTCTACCTCCTACTAGGGCAATGACCTTGAGCAAGTCATGTAATAATTCTGTTCCTCATCTTTCTCTTCTGTAAAATAGAATTTATAAAAGTACCATCTTATGAAATTTTCTTTGAATTTGATGAGCTAAACTCACAAAGCACATCGTTAGTACATTGTGCTAAATAAATGTAGTGACCTATCAATCTCACTCTTAATTTATTTTTACAAATGAATGTTAACAGAGATTACTTTTAAGTGGTTGTTCTACCAGAAATTTTAATTACTTTCTTAGCTTATTGAATTTTAAAATTTTTTCATTACATATAATTTTATGTGTAATTTTTATAATAAAAAAATGGAAGATTTTTTATGAAGACAAATTAAATCATATGGTTCATCTAGTTTAGGAGTTTGTCTCTCAGTAATACTGAGCAAATGTGGGTAATTTATTATATTTTAGAAATCCTTCTAATAATTTTAGCACTATTATTGAAAAAAGACACTATTACATGTGTATGAGAAAAACAAGAGTTTATAATAACAATTTGCAACTGTTATGAAAATTAAGGTTTATAATCCTGTGAATTTTTATAGTTATATCACCAATTATAGAGTAATTTCTTAACTGTATGTAAGCTGAGTGAAAATAACCCAAATTAAATGCAAGGCTGCAGAAGTTTTTCAAGTAGATGCCTTGTTGACCCACTATTTTTGCAAAACTGGGAAAAGCCGTGGTAGACCTGGTGTTGATCCTGCTTTTCTCCTGGACAGAGTCAGTTCTGGCCTGCTCTGTCTCTCATTTCTGTGATGACGGCTATATCCAGATGCTAAATACTCAGGGGACGCTCCAGTACAGTGTTAAAGACTGAACACTTCATCCCCAAAGAATGTAACATTCCAAGAGAAACCGGACCTCCTTCTGACACTAGTAAAATCGTGAAGGTGTGTGATAAATCAAACATCAAAATGAGAGGCCACAAATTCTTAAAGGACTCCCAGTGACTCCCTTCTCCTCTCTTTTCAACACAGAAACAGTCATATATTTTAAAGAGTGATAATAATAAAGCATGTAAATATACTCTAGTAGAAACAACAAAGTACGTAGTTTCAAATATAAAGTGTTACAATAAGCTATTATGCAGTTAAGAAGGCAGTTCGACATGGGAATTAGAGAATAGCTATAGATACACTGTAACTAACAAACAAAACGTGAAAAATCTTAAGTTAGTGGAGGGGATTTATTTTGAGAGGATGGGCAAGAATATTTTTGTCCTTAGGGTACTGGTTTCTTCCATTTTCTTTCTTTCCTTTTGTTTCTCCCTCTTTCCCTTCCTCCCTTCATTCCTTCTTTGTACAGAAATTTTCATTTCTTTACACTCATAAAACAAAGGATTTTAAAAGTACCATTTATTTGAAATACCAGCTTCCTAAAGAAAAACAAAACTTTTCAAATCTAAAATAATAAATTTTATTTTTATCAAACAAAACAAATAATGGCTTGTTTTCCAAACCAATTTGCTCATAAACTAGAATAATTGTATTTCAAACCAAAAGTATGAAAAATATTGTTTCTTTTTTTTTTTAAATAAATTTTTATTAATGTTAATGGGATGACATTAATATTTCAGGGTACATATATTCAAAGAAAACATGTCTAGGTTATCTTGTCATTAAATTATGTTGCATACCCCTCACCCAGAGTCAGATTGTCCTCCGTCACCCTCTGTCTAGTTTTCTCTGTGCCCCTCCCCCTCCTCCTAACTCTCTCCCTCCCTCCCTCCTGCATCCTCCCTCCCCCCACCCCTGGTAACCACCACTCTCTTGTCCATGTCTCTTAGTCTCGTTTTTATGTTCCACCAATGTATGGAATCATGTAGTTCTTGTTTTTTTCTGATTTACTTATTTCACTCCGTATAATGTTATCAAGATCCCACCATTTTGCTGTAAACGATCTGATGTCATCATTTCTTATGGCTGAGTAGTATTCCATAGTGTATATGTGCCACATTTCCTTTATCCAGTCTTCTATTGAAGGGCTTTTTGGTTGTTTCCATGTCTTGGCCACTGTGAACAGTGCTGCAATGAACATGGGGCTACATGTGTCTTTACGTATCAATGTTTCTGAGGTTTTGGGGTATATACCCAGTAGAGGGATTGCTGGGTCATAAGGTAGTTCTATTTGCAGTTTTTTGAGGAACCACCATACTTTCCTCCATAATGGTTGTACTACTTTACATTCCCACCAACAGTGTATGAGGGTTCCTTTTTCTCCACAGCCTCTCCAACACTTGCTATTACCCGTCTTGTTGATAATAGCTAATCTAACAGGGGTGAGGTGGTATCTCATTGTAGTTTTGATTTGCATTTCTCTAATAACTAATGAAGCTGAGCATCTTTTCATATATCTGTTGGCCATTTGTATTTCTTCGTGGGAGAAGTGTCTGTTCATGTCCTCTTCCCATTTTTTTATTGGATTGTTTGTTTGTTGTTGAGTTTTATGAGTTCTTTGTAAATTTTGGATATTAGGCCCTTATCTGAGCTATTGTTTGAAAATATCAGTTCCCATTTAGTTGGCTGTCTGTTTATTTTGATATCGGTTTCTCTTGCTGAGCAAAAACTTTTTATTCTGATGTAGTCCCATTCATTTATCTTTGCCCTCTCTTGCCATTGGAGTCAAGTTCATAAAATGTTCTTTAAAACCCAGGTCCATGAGTTGAGTACCTATGTCTTCTTCTATGTACTTTATTGTTTCAGATCTTATATTTAGGTCTTTGATCCATTTTGAATTAATTTTAGTACACGGGGACAGGCTGTAGTCGAGTTTCATTCTTTTGCATGTGGCTTTCCAGTTTTCCCAACACCATTTGTTGAAGAGGCTTTCTTTTCTCCATTTTGCGTTGTTGGCCCCCTTATCAAAGATTATTTGACCATATATATGTGGTTTTATTTCTGGGCTTTCTATTCTGTTCCATTAGTCTGAGTGTCTATTTTTCTGCCAATACCATACAGTTTTGATTATTGTGGCCCTATAATATAGTTTAAAGTCAGGTATTGTAATGCCCCCAGCTTCATTCTTTTTCCTTAGGATTGCTTTAGCTATTCGGGGTTTTTTATAGTTCCATATAAATCTTATGATTTTTTGTTCCATTTCTTTAAAAAATGTCATAGGAATTTTGATGGGAATTGCATTAAATTTATATATTACTTTGGGTAATATGGCCATTTTAATTATATTTATTCTTCCTATCCAAGAACAAGGAATATTTTTCCATCTCATTGTGTCTTTTTCTATTTCTCTTAGCAATGTCTTGTAGTTTTCGTTATATAGGTCCTTTACATTCTTTGTTATGTTTATTCCTAGGTATTTTATTTTTTTGTTGCAATCGTGAAGGGGATTATTTTTTTGAGTTCGTTTTCTAATATTTCATTGTTGGCATATAGAAAGGCTATGGACTTTTGTATGTTGATTTTGTATCCTGCGACCTTACTGTATTGGTTTATTGTTTCTAGTAGTCTTTTTGTGGAGTCCTTCGGGTTTTCGATGTATAGGATCATATCATCAGCAAAAAGTGATACCTTTACTTCTTCTTTTCCGATATGGATGCCTTTTATTTCTTTGTCTTGTCTGATTGCTCTGGCCAGAACTTCTAGCACCACGTTAAATAAGAGTGGAGAGAGTGGACAACCCTGTCTTGTTCCTGATTTAAGGTGGAAAGTCCTCAGTTTTACGCCATTTAATAGGATGTTGGCTGATGGTTTATCATATATGGCCTTTATCATGTTGAGATATTTTCCTTCTATACCCATTTTGTTGAGAGTCTTAAACATAAAATTGTGTTGTATTTTATCGAAAGCCTTTTCTGCGTCTATTGATAAGATCATGTGGTTTTTGTTCTTTGTTTTGTTGATATGGTGTATTACGTTAACCGTTTTACGTATGTTGAACCATCCTTGAGATTCTGGGATGAATCCCACTTGATCATGATGTATTATTTTTTTAATATATTGTTGTATTCGATTTGCCAGTATTTTGTTTAGTATTTTAGCATCTGTATTCATTAGAGATATTGGTCTGTAGTTTTCTTTCTTTGTGCCATCCTTGCCAGGTTTTGGTATGAGGGTTATGTTGGCCTCATAAAATGTGTTTGGAAGTATTGCTTCTTCTTCAATTTTTTGGAAGACTTTGAGTAGAATAGGAACCAAGTCTTCTTTGAATGTTTGATAGAATTCACTAGTATAACCGTCTGGGCCTGGACTTTTATTTTTGGGGAGGTTTTTAACAGTTTTTTCTATTTCCTCCCTGCTGATTGGTCTGTTTAGGTTTTCTGCTTCTTCATGACTCAGTTTAGGAAGGTTGTATTGTTCTAGGAATTTATCCATTTCTTCTAGATTGTTGTATTTGGTGGCATATAGTTTTTCATAGTATTCTACAATAATTCTTTGTATATCTATGATGTCTGTGGTGATTTCTCCTCTTTCATTTTGGATTTTATTTATTTGAGTCCTGTGTCTTTTTTCCTTGGTGAGTCTTGCCAAGGGTTTGTCGATTTTGTTGATCTTTTCAAAGAACCAGCTCCTTGTTTTATTGATTTTTTCTATAGTCTTTCTGTTCTCTATTTCGTTTATTTCTGCTCTGATTTTTATTATCTCCTTTCTTCGGCTGGTTTTGGGTTGTCTTTGTTCTTCTTTTTCTAGCTCCTTAAGGTGTGAAGTTAAGTGGTTTACTTCGGCTCTCTCTTGTTTGTTCATATAGGCCTGAAGTGATATGAACTTTCCTCTTATTACTGCTTTTGCTGCATCCCAGAGATTCTGATATGTCATATTTTCATTTTCATTTGTCTGTATATATCTTTTGATCTCTGCACTTATTTCTTCTTTAACCCATTCATTTTTTAGAAGTATGTTGTTTAGTTTCCATAATTTTGTGGGTTTTTCCTCCTCTTTTTTACAGTTGAATTCTAGTTTCAAGGCTTTATGATCAGAGAATATGCTTGGTACAATTTCAATTTTTCTAAATTTGCTGATATTGTCTTTGTGGCCCAACATATGGTCAATTCTTGAGAATGTTCCATGTACACTAGAGAAAAATGTATACTCTGTCGCTTTGGGATGAAGTGTCCTGTAGATGTCTATCATATCCAGGTGTTGCAGTATTTCGTTTAAGGCCACTATATCTTTATTGATTCTCTGTTTGGATGACCGATCTAGAGCCATCAGCGGTGTATTGAGGTCTCCAAGTATGATTGTATTTTTGTCAGTTTTTGTTTTAAGGTCAATAAGTAGCTGTCTTATATATTTTGGTGCTCCTTGGTTTGGTGCATATATATTAAGGATTGTTATGTCTTCTTGATTCAGTGTCCCCTTAATCATTATGAAATGACCATTTTTGTCTCTGAGTACTTTTTTTGTCTTGTAGTCAGCATTATCAGATATGAGTATTGCTACACCTGCTTTTTTTTGGTTCTTGTTTGCTTGGAGTATTGTTTTCCAGCCTTTCACTTTGAATTTGTTTTTATCCTTGTTGCTTAGATGAGTTTTTTGTAGGCAGCATACAGTTGGATTTTCTTTTTTAATCCATTCTGCTACTCTGTGTCTTTTTATTGGTAAGTTTAATCCATTTACATTTAGTGTAATTATTGACACTTGTGGGTTCCCTATTGCCATTTTATAAATTGCTTTCTGTTAGTTTTGTATCTTGTTTGATTCTTCTCTTTTGTTTTTCTATCATTTGTTTTTGTTTGTTTGTATTCCATACTTCTTTCTTCTGTTGCTACCTTTTTTAAGTCAAGTGTTTTTGTGGTGGTTTTTTCAAGGGTGGTTACCATTAAGTAATGAAAAGGGTACCTACCATATTCATTGTAGTACCCTTTCTTATGAGTATTTCTGCGCTTCATTGTCCTTTGCTACTGTTAATCTTCATCCTTTCTCCCCCTTTTTTTTTCTTTTGTTGTCACAGTTTAAGTTTGGTTTTATTGTTTTCTTGGTGGAGCTGTTACTTGTGGTTTTGTTTTCTTTTGTTCTTTGAATCTGGTTGGAAAACCCCCTTTAGTATTTCCTGGAGTGGGGGCTTTCTGATAATAAATTCTCTCATCTTTTCTGTATTTGTGAATATTTTTATATCTCCTTCGTACTTGAAGGATAGCTTTGATGGGTATAGTATTATTGGCTGAAAGTTTCTCTCTTTCAGGGCTTTGAATATTGGGGTCCACTCTCTTCTAGCTTGTAGAGTTTCTGCTGAGAAGTCTGATGATAATCTAATAGGTCTTCCTTTATATGTTGTATTCTTCTTTTCCCTGGCTGCCTTGAGAATTTTTTCTTTGTCATTGGTTTGTGTCATCTTTATTATGATGTGCCTTGGAGTGGGTTTGTTGGGGTTAAGAAAACTCGGTGTTCTGTTTGCTTCTTGAATTTGAGGCTTTAGTTCTTTCCACAGGCTTGGGAAGTTCTCATCTATTATTTGTTTGAGTATATTCTCCATTCCATTTTCTTTCTCTTCTCCCTCTGATATACCTATTATTCTTATGTTATTCTTTCTGATGGAGTCAGACAATTCCTGTAGGGCTTTCTCGTTTTTTATTATTTTTGAGTCTCTTTCTTCTTCTCTCTGTTGTGCCCCAAGTTGCTTGTCTTCTATTTCACTAATCCTACTTCTATCTGGCCTGTTCTATTAGCTAAGCTTGTTATCTCGTTTTTCAGTTCGTGAATTGAGTTTTTCATTTCTGTTTGATTTGTTTTTATAGTTTCAATTTCCTTGGTAATATATTCTTTGTGATTGTTGAGTTGTTTTCTGATTTCCCTAAATTGCCTTTCTGTGTTTTCTTGTATATCTCTGAGTATTTTTAAGATTTCTATTTTAAATTCTCTGTCATTTGGCTCCAAGGCTTCCAGTATGTTAAATCTTTTCTCCATAGATTTTTCCACATCTATTTGTGTTACCTCTCTATCTTTTGTATCCATAATATTCGATTTCCTTTTTCTTATTGGCATCTGAAGGTGGTCTTGTTGATATTGTTAATTAGAATTAATAAAGAATAAAAAGGGGGAAAAAAAAGAAAGAAAAACACTCCACACACAAAAAAAGTAATGATTTATTATTTTCCCCTTTTTTCTTTCTTCTCCTCCCCTCCTCTCACCTCTTTAGGTAAATATCGTGATGACCTGTGAATTATATTATGCTAAATGGAACAAAAACTGCCTATAACAGAGGGCCTGATTTGGGGTGAAGAGTTCAAGGGGCAAAAAAGGGAGTAGGGACCTACTAAATGCAAAAAAAAAAGGAGGATATCTTAGACAAGCATAAAATGATTTGCTTGTAAGTGATGGTCGACTAAGAGATATAGTGAGAGGGATAAGAGGGAAACTGAAAAAAGGAGAGAAAAAATAATATTTAAAGAAGAAAAAAATAAAAATAATAAGTAAAAATCTGTTGTATTAAGTGGAGTGAAGACTAAATACAATGGAGACTTTGGGTTGGGAGGAATGCTAGTGAGTTAAAAAGCAATGTAAAAAGTACCCAAAATGCCACAAAAACAAACAAATAAAGGAAAACCAAGAACAAAAGCAGAAAAAAAAAGAAAAAGAAAAAAAAGAACAAACAACAAAAACAAAAAAAACTGAGTCCCAAATTAAATAATTTGTTCGTGATTGAGGATTAAATGAGAGGAAAAGTAAAAGGAGAAAAGAAGGAACGAATAGAAAGGAAAAAATAAGAAAAAGAGAGAAACGAAGGAAGAAAAAAAGGAAAGGGGAAAAAAACAAAAAAAACAAAAAGAAATCAAAAGGGGAGAGAGTGAGAGTTAAGGGTTTTGGAGTGTAACCCTAAGGGAGAGTAAGGATGAAGAAAAGAAATAAAATGTAACACTCATGGGTAGTGTAGTTCAAGAAAAGGGTAGCATAAGATGGGCAGAGAATAAAAGGACCGAGATGGAGGAAATACAAATAAAGGCAATAAGAAAGAAGAGAGAAACAACAACAACAAAGAATTAGTGGAACAAGTTTTAAAGTCTGTGGATTTTTCTTGATATTGAGAGGTTAACTTCTTCCTTTTTCTTTTCTCTCCCTCTTCCTGGTCGGTGACTCTGTACCCCAGGTTTTGCCCCTGTGTCATGCTTAGGTAGGGATTTGCAGTTGATGGGATTCTATGGCAATGTCACATAATTGGCTTTAGTCTCGCTGGTAGTCAAGGCTTGTTGGCATTTGTAGAGTCCAACAATGAGAGAGAGTTTGCTTTCCTGGAGTTTCTCCCCTAGTCTCCCTTTCTGAATTAGCAGCCTGGTGATCCAGCTATGAGGCTGCCACTGCTTCTGTCTGGGGAGTAAGAGGCTCAAAGAGCTGGGAAATCCCCACTCTATCCTCACTCAGCCCAAGGCTCTGGGTAAGGCTCTGGCAGTCAGAGCCTCCAGCGTAATCAGGTGGGGCTGGGAGTCAATTGTTGTCAAGGTGACTGTTCAGCGCCTACCATTCAGTTGGACCACTCAACCCAGGCTTTCCACACTTTGTAGCCTGTATTGGCTGGAAAGAAGATGCACTATTCGCTGCTTGCTATATAGATCTTAATATCTGCCAAGTCCCTCTTGTTAGGTATATCCCTGAATATGGAGGCTCTGTCAATCAGATATTGCCCCCGCCCCTTTAGCGAAAGGCATTGAAAAATATTATGCCTCTTGTCTTGGATCGCTGAACTGGGAGAGATCTTATCAATTAGAGCCCCGTTGGTGCGTAGATTTCGTGGGTTAAGCTAATTTCAGTGATTGGATCCGCAGCTGTGCTCCAGAGAGTATTTCAGGCTGCCTGCGCGCCCCTCCCCCAACTCTTGATTGTTAGCTCAAATGGCTGGGTGAGGTGCCCCGTCCACGGAGAGAATCTCCTGACTAGGAAAGACAGGTTTGGCGCCCCTCCCGGACTGTGGCACGGGGTGCGCGCGCACACGGCTTCTCAGAGCACGCCGGTGGTTGCCGGCACTCCCCGGGATGCAGCGCAGGCAGCTGCACGTGTGGGTTGACTCACCACAGGCGTATTCCCTCCTCGGCAACAGTCCTTTCGCTTTCAGTGTGTGTGTGGAACTCCGGGATGCTCCGAGGATAAATTTTTCTGTTTCTAGTTGACAAATTTGTTGAGATTTTGGGGAGATCTGTCGGACGCGCTGCTCATGGCGCCATTTTTGTGACGTCACTCCGAAAAATATTGTTTCTAAACTGACCAAGTACCTAAATTTACTTTAAACCATACAAAACAATCTGCTTCTGAAAAATAGAAACAAATTTTGACATGTTAGTTAAAATTTACTAAGTAACAGATTTATCTTGCTAAAGCAATGTATAATTCCAAATATTCTTTTGTTTGTTTATTTCTTCTTACTTTTTACTGTGTGGCAAGTTACATGAAGAATATAGGTTAAGTATACATCTTGATGAATTTTTAAGTTAGAGCCATGATACTCTAACTCAATCAAGATAGATAAACCCTTAAAAGACAATCTTTCATTCTATTTTAGGTCTGTAAATCTTTGCTGAGAATTCTGTTTTAAGTGTAAGTTCCTAGATCATAGTCCTGAGGAGTCAGTATCAATACCTCTGGGACAGGGTCCCTGAGACTGAATATGAAGAAAGCACTGTCATCCAGAGAAATTGCCCACAAAGGAAGCCTAATCTGACTCATGATGTTCCATTACTCTCAGGATAATTTTATTGGAAAATCTAAATGCTTTTCTATGAAGGAAGAATATACATGACATTTGCTGCCTTCAAGTAATTTTTAAGTTTTGGTGTCATTTTCTCCTTTCTTGAACCAGAGTCCTCCTAAATAAAGTTTCCACCAGTTTATGGCTAAATGAAAATTAAAGTGTCTAGTGAATTTTCATAAAAGTTAAATGTATTTCAGGGTTGTTTTTTATTTTGAGATTATGTTCTTTTTACTTCTGGGATTTTGAAATGCCTTTTATTTTATGAAATCATTCCCCAATAAAATAGTTTTTTTTTTTAATTTAGAAAAATAAGGACTTAAAAAATCTCTGTTGTTCTCTACATTTCAAAAATCTATGCTATGGAGACTTCTGCTCTTGAAATTTGACTGCCACCAGGTGAGGCAGAGAGCCACAGCCTGCACAATTTAAAAGGAAGGAGTCTTTTCTCTGCCAGAGTTGTCTAATTTGATAAAAAATTTCTACTGCTTCACAAAATGACATTGGCATATTTTCTCTCCTTATATAAGTACCATATCCTTTCTGTAGAAAACTTTCAAATAATGGGAAGACACAAAACCACCAAACCATTGTTAATATAGTGATTTATTTTTTCCAGTATTTTTAAGGCATAATTTTTAACAAGAATACACACACACATATATATATACACACATAACCACCTGATATTTTTCTGCGACATCTTCCATCACTAAAAATCCTTTCAATGTAGTTTTGTCTGTAGATTGTTCTCTTCTATGAAAGCATCCTAATTTAATTACTCCACGTTGAAATTTCAAACAGAAGTTGTTTCCACTTTAAAATAATGTAAATAACACTACAGTGAGAAAATTTTAACACATTTAAAAACTTCATTTTAAAATATTTCTTTAAGATAGTTAGAAGCATGACATTGATATTAGCATTTTTAGGTACATTGTGATTCAGTTATCTATTAATGCATAACAAAAAACTCTAGAACTTAGTGGCTTAAAATAACAACCATTTATTATTCATGTGCATAGTATTGGCTGGGTTCACTTATGCCACTGTGTTAGGCTGAAAGTTTGACCGAGACTGAAGTGTCTAAGATGGCTTCACTTGTGTGTCTGGTGCCTTCACTGGAGCAGTTGGAATATTTGGGGGCTGGTTTGGCCTCTCTCTCCATAGTCGTCAGTCATTCAGTAGTCCAGCCTGTACTTATTCATATGGCAGCTGGATCCCATGAAAGTGAAAGAGAAAGCTGCCAGGCTTCTTAAGACTCAAACCTAGAAGAAAAAGCAAGTCATGACACCAGATCAGATTTACGAGGAAGAGAAATAGACTCCAGTTTTTAACGGAGGAGCTACAAAATCACATTGCAGAAGAACACATTGGTGGGCAATACTGTTGTGGCCATCTTTGGAAACAATTGACCATGTGTTGCCATATTCTTATTTTTTAAAGCATCAATTTATAAGAAAAAGTATATGCAAAATATACCTCTGTCAGACTGGCATGGGTTAAAAAGAGTCAGCAAGAATATGTAGCAACAACTTTCATACGTCCTTGATGAGACTGTTATATTGAATGCCTACTTTAAAAAATAGTTTGGTGTTAACTGACAAAGTTCACAGGTATATATCTTCCCCCCCCCTTACAGGTATATATCTTGAAGAGATGGGTGCACAGATTGAGCAGAATAAATGTATAAGAAGGTTCAGGCCCTGGCTGGTTGGCTTAGTGGATAGAGCATTGGCCCGGCATGTGGACGTCCCAAGTCAGGGCACACAAGAGAGGCAACCATCTGCGTCTCTCCCCCTCCCCCTCTCTCCCTCTTTGGCTCTCACAACTAGTGGCTTAATTGGTCAAGCGCCACCCTGGGTGCTGAGGATAGCTCAGTTGGTCCAAGCGTGTCAGCCTCAGGTGCTAAAAATAGTTGGTTCAGGCATCAGTCCAAGACAGGGTTGCCCAGTGGACTCCGGTTGAGGTGCATGAGGGAGTCTGTCTTACTATCTCCCCTCCTCTACTTAAAAAAAGGTTTAAAGCAGCATCATTCATAGTTCATTACAGCCCCAAATCAAAAGCAACCCTAAACTTTACTGACTCTAGAATAGATTTGAAGAAATGTGGAATGTTATAGAGCAGTGGTAGTAAACCTGGTTCCTACCGCCCACTAGTGGGCATTCCAGCTTTCATGGTGGGCGGTAGCGGAGCAACCAAAGTATAAATAAAAAGATAGATTTAACTATAGTAAGTTTTATAAAGATTTATTCTGCCAAACTTAGCGAAAATCCAACATAAAGTACTTGGTAAGTAATTATTATTATATGCTTTAACTTGCTGTAACTCTGCTTTATAAATTTTATAAAGTAAAGTTACTTCCCTACTTTATAAATCACCATTACTGTGGAACCAGTGGGCGGTTAGAAAATTTTACTACTAACAGAGATACAAAAGTGGGCGGTAGGTATAAAAAGGTTGACTACCCCTGTTATAGAGCAATGAAAGTAAGCAAACTATATACTCTGCTACATGAGTGAATCCTTTAAATATAATGTTGAATATAAAATACAAGTCACAAAAGGATGCATACAATGTGAATTAACAAATAAGCAAAACTGTTTAGGGATGGATAATATAAGTAATATAACTATAAAGAAGAGCAGAGAAATATTTACCATATGAAAGGTAAGTGTGAGCTTGCCCTGGTAAGTAGGAAGGAGGATGGAGAGGAGCAGGCAGAGGAAAGAGCATAACTGGGTGATAAGAAGGAGCTGGCTGAATTTGAGGGACTTGAAGCCAGTAGGCAGAAGGATAAACAGGAACTTATGTGCCAATTTAAGGGTTTTCAACCTTCATATTAGAGCAATGAAAAGCCATTGACTGGTTTTAAGCAGAGGGCAATATGATCGGGTTTTCATTTCAAGGGCTAATTTTTTTCTTGTTTATGTAAACTAGATTAAGGAAAGTCAATGCCCTGGCCAGATGGCTCGGTTGGTTAGAATGTTGTCCCAAAATGGAAAGGTTACAGGTTCCACCCCCGGTCAGGGCACCTACAGGAACAAATTAATGTTTCTGTCTTCCTCCCTTCTCTCTCTCTCTGAAATCAATAAAAAATTAATAATAAAAAAAAGAAAATCAAGTGTGGATACAGGAATATAATTAGTAATCTATTTTAAATTACTTCAGTTGAGAAATGACATGGCTTCCACTGGTGCAATGACAGTGGATAAAAGAGAGAAATGGACAGATTAGAGATAGTCTTGAAAGGTGGAATTGGTAAGACTTTGATGTTTGGGGAGTTTAAAAAACACAATGAGTTAGCGTGACTTCTACTATCTGGCATGATCAACAAGGTGCCATTGATCAAGAAAGGGACCAGCAGAGGAGAGCCAGATCTTGATTTTGGATTCCCGACAGACACACAAGTGTTGATGCTACCAAAGCAGATAAATGAGTGATGGGAAGCTCAGAAGAAGTGCCTCAGCCAGAGAGAGAAAGTTGATACATTTTTTTTCTTTTGGTTTTTTTTTTATAAATTTTTATTAATTTTAATGGGGTGACATCAATAAATCAGGGTACAAATGTTCAAAGAAAACATCTCCAGGTTATCTTGTCATTCAATTATGTTGCATACCCATCACCCAAAGTCAGATTGTCCTCCGTCACCTTCTATCTGGTTTTCTTTGTGCCCCTCTCCCTCCCCTCCCCCTCTCCCTCCCTCTCCCCCACCCCTTGTAACCACCAAACTCTTGTCCATGTCTCTAAGTCTCGTTTTTATGTCCCACCTATGTATGGAATCATGCAGTTCTTAGTTTTTTCTGATTTACTTATCTTACTCCGTATAATGTTATCAAGATCCATCCATTTTGTTGTAAATGATTCGATGTCGTCATTTCTTATGGTTGAGTAGTATTCCATAGTGTATATGTGCCACATCTTCTTTATCCAGTCATCTATTGAGGGGATTTTTGGTTGTTTCCATGTCTTGGCCACTGTGAACAATGTTGCAATGAACATGGGGCTACATATATAAAGGAAGGCCTATTAGATTATCATCAGATTTCTCAACAGAAACTCTATAAGCTAGAAGAGAATGGACCCCAATATTTAAAGTTCTGAAAGAGAGGAACTTTCAGCCAAGAATACTATACCCATCAAAGCTATCCTTCAAATACAAAGGAGAAATAAAAACATTCAGAGATACAGAAAAGATGAGGGAATTTATCATCAGAAAACCCCCACTCCAGGAAATACTAAAGGGGTTTTCCAACCAGATACAAAGAACAAAACAAAACAAAACCACAAGTAAAAGCTCCACCAAGAACACAATAAAACCAAATTTAAACTGTGACAACAAAAATTAAAAAAAAAAGGGGGGGGGGAGAGGATGGAGATTAACAGAAGCAAAGGATGGTGGAGTGCAGAAGCATTCATAAGATACTTTTTAAAATGTACCATGACCATAAATAAAATAAGGCAAGTCCTGGCCAATTGGCTCAGTGGTAGAGCATCAGCCCAGCCTGTGGATGTCCTGGGTTTGCTTCCCTTCAAGGGCACACAGAAGAAGTGCCCATTTGCTTCTCCACCCCTCCCCCTCTCACTTCTCTTTCTCTTCCCCTCCTGCAGCCAAGGCTCAGAATGAGTTGACCCCCACCCCTCCGGGTCACTGAGGATGGCTCCATGACTCCTCCTCAGGTGATAAAGAAAAGCTGGCTTGGCCTGGCGTGTGGGAGTCCCGGGTTCGATTCCCAGCCAGGGCACACAGGAGAAGCACCCATCTGCTTCTCCACCCCTCCCCCTCTCCTTCCTCTCTGTTTCTCTCTTCCCCTCCCACAGCCAAGGCTCCACTGGGGCAAAGTTGGTCCGGGCGCTGAGAATGGCTCTGTGGCCTCTGCCTCAGGTGCTAGGATGGCTCTGGTTGGAGCAGAGTGACTCCCCAGATGGGCAGAGCATCGCCCCCTGGTGGGCATGCTGGGTGGATCCCGGTCGGGCGCATGCAGGAGTCTGTCTGACTGCCTCACCATTTCCAGCTTCAGAAAAATATAAAAAGGAAAAAAAAAAAGAAAAGCTGGCTACTGAGCAATGGAGGAACACCCCAGATGGGCAGAGGATCGCCCCCTAGTGGGCTTGCTGGTGGATCCCGGTCAGGCACATGCAGGAATCTGTCTCTGCCTCCCTTTCACTCATTGAATAAAATAAAATAAAATAAAATAGTAAAATAAAATAAAATAAAATAGGGCTGGCCCTGGCCGGTTGGCTCAGTGGTAGAGCGTCGTCCTAGCGTGCGGAGGACCCGGGTTCGATTCCCGGCCAGGGCACATAGGAGAAGCGCCCATTTGCTTCTCCACCCCTCCGCCGCGCCTTCCTCTCTGTCTCTCTCTTCCCCTCCCGCAGCCAAGGCTCCATTGGAGCAAAGATGGCCCGGGCGCTGGGGATGGCTCTGTGGCCTCTGCCCCAGGCGCTAGAGTGGCTCTGGTCGCAACATGGCGACGCCCAGGATGGGCAGAGCATCGCCCCCTGGTGGGCAGAGCGTTGCCCCTGGTGGGCGTGCCGGGTGGATCCCGGTCGGGCGCATGCGGGAGTCTGTCTGACTGTCTCTCCCTGTTTCCAGCTTCAGAAAAATGCAAAAAAAAAAAATTAAAAAAAAAAAAAATAGGGCAGAGGTGAGGTACCAAGATCAGATAAAATGACCGACGGAAAGAAAAATAAAAAACAATGGGTGGAAGCAAGAAGCAGTAAAAATGTTAATTTATCTACTTGCAAACCACTGTACATAATGTGAGGGCAAAAAGGTGAGTAAGATATGGTTCCTACTTTACTTTCAATGGAGGAGACAAACGTATTAGCGAATCTTATATATTTTACTGATTTATGACAAGAAATACAAGATGCTGTGAGATCCCAGAGGAGGGCCATTAGGTCTGGAAAGTCAAATCAGAATTAGTCAGAAGAAGGAAGGTGGGAAAGACACTTCAGGCAGAAGCAATAAGATGCTCAAAAGCACTGAGTCTTGAGACAATATCATGCATATGTGTCCTCACTAGCAGTTCAACAATATTCATATACAGGGTTCAAATGTTACCCAACAGGAGATCAGACAAAAAGGAGAGAAAGACCCCGGTTATGGTGGGTCTTGCATGCCCTGCAAGGAGTTTGGGATTTATACCTCAGGAACAGGTTAGGAAGATGACTTAAACCAAGCATGGACAGCGAGGGAAAGCTGAACAGAGCAGAAACGGTCAGGAAAGAAGGTGCTAGGTGTACAGGGAGTTTTGAAAGGGCTAAAGAGGGCAATGCGTTTAATAAGTACTGTATTTAGGACCGTTCTTTAATTCAAAAACCCTGTGTGGAACATCCTGTTTTCTGAGTTGAAGATTTTCCCCAGCTTTAAATGCAGTTGACAGGGATTCAAGAGAGACTGAGGAAGCCCAGGTTTCAAATCTCTAAAGTCTTACAAAACAAAAGGCAAAAACAAGCAAATAACTACAAAAAACACAGCGACTATATGGTGAAGCTAAAATGCCTGGGCAACCTTTACAACAAAGCGAGAGAACCCCAAAATACAGGTGGGGGAGGCCAACCCCCCAATATTCACAAATTCTCAGGGTCCTTCCTGGAGGAAGAAGGTAGCCAGCGGGCAGCAGATGTATAAAGCCCAGGCCCAGCGACAGCCGCGGCCGGGTGCAGGCAAGTGCGGGCAGGCACGTTCCGCAGTGGGATCCGCGATCCAGGCTCAGCGGCGGCCAGGGCTCAGCCCGCATCGGAGCAAGAGCTTTGCCTCTCTGGCCTGGCGATGCTCCAGCCCTTCAGACTTGTAGAGCTCCCCCACCTCGCCTACCCTCTCGCCCCCCTCCCCCCGTAACTCCAAAGCGGTAACTCTGAACTGAGACACGACCCCACACTGTGGAGGAGAAGTTTCCAGGAGAGAAAATCTCGGCAGCACTTGTACAACTGGAGCGAAGTAAAGAAGAGGTCCCGGGGGGTTGGAAACAGGACCGGGAATCCCCGAGCGCCAGCCACCAGGGTTTCGACCACTACACAAAAACAACAGAAGAGGGAGCATGCTGAAGTTAGAAAAGCACACTTTCTCCACCCACCTCCCCGTAAAAAGTTTCGAAGAAAAACTAATTTCCAATAGAAATGAGCATGAATGGAGCGTCGAGCAAAAATCCCATACATAATTACTACGAAAAAAGAAAGACAAAACAAGATTAAGGAGCAAACTAATATCCCTACAGACAAGGAAAGCAGGTCAGGAAGATATGCTCACAAAACAGCCCCACATCGTAACCTACTATCAAAACAAGCCTAAAGGACGTGAAGAAGATGAATCGAGGTGTGAAAGGACATCATAAATCAGTTAGAAAAGCTCAGCGTGGAAGTGACAGAACTCAGAAAAGAATTAGAAGTAAAAGAAAAAATCATTTCAGAAACAAGGATGAAACCAAAAGGTAGATAAGAGCAAATAAACACCATGTCCCCTAAAAACTACAGAAAGTGAAAAAGAGGAATTTTGAAGTTATTTTTAAAGAAATTATTTTTAAAATCACAAAGAAATGAAGAATGGGCAAGTGCAGCTTGTACACAGACCTCTTCTAGCTGCTGCAGATGGGTCTCTGCTTTTTATCTGTTGCTGCTTTGCAGCCTTTCTCTTGGGCATCTTTGTATCTTGTGTCCCTACTCAGTTTTTGTCATATGACAGGTACAGAATACTTCTGTTAAATAAATAGTGTTTGACTCCAGTAACAACTCCCTTGTCTCTTATCTTCAGGACTCAGAGAAGCCTTCAAAGATAAGAATACAACTAAACCAGGTCCTTTCCTTCACTGGCACTGAGTTTTAATTTTCCATTGTCATTTAGGAGGATAAAAAAGAAGCTCTCCTTTGCACAGATCAAATACTAGATGTCAAGGACTCATTCATGTTCTTTCCGTTTTCAACAGTCTACTTCCCCTTCTGCCTATTTTATCCTGGAGTATAAATGGGGGTTTTTTCTATCATATAAGACATTTTCAGGACATATACATAGTCTTTTGGCCTAAATCACATCTAGTAATTCATTCAAAGCAAATAGTTATTATGCAGCAGTTAGCGGGCAGTAATGAACAAGACCACAGATTACGTGCCTTCACAAAATTACCCTAAGGTGAGAAAGATGTAAACCAGTAAAAAATATAAACAAGATCATTATAAACTGGGATCATTATAAACAAGGTGATGAAATGGGGGAAGCTATTTTAGACAGCAAAATCAGCAAACACTTTTCTAACCATATCCACAGTTTCGTATCATCTGGTTAGTTTGATAATGTTAAAATTTTCATGTGCTTTTCCATGAATCCCAGTTGTTATTCTTCTTTGGGGCTACCTACAGGCCTTCTTTCCCTTTTCTTTATTTACTCCAAAAGGTATGTGGGTATAGAAAGAAATATACCCCATTCCTGACCTAGTAGAAGTCATAGTTTAGTGGGAGAGACAGACATATAAACAGATAAGTATACACAGTGTGACAAAGGATATTGTATAGGTGTGAACACTGTTCCTCTTCTTCCTAATTAACTCTTCTGCATTGGGTCTCTGCAGTCCCTGGAAAATCCTGTTTTCCTGTTTAGGTTCCAGACTTAAATTCTGCCTGGCTCCCTACACCATCTCAATATTTATTTTCTAATTTTTGGCGAGACTAGAAGAAACTTGACTTGCATAGATCTTAGCATTGGCTTGAGATACTAACTTAAAGTAACATGGAAAATTTATTTTAAAATGCCTTTCTTAAAAAGCCCATATTTTTTTCACATCAAAATTTTCAAGTAAGTGCTAAATAAGATTTTTAGCCAGATAATTGAAGCTGGTTGTCAACACACAAGAGAATGTGTTCAAATAATAACTGTTATTGTTAGAAATCTGGACTGCATTTCAGTATCACTGTATTTCTACTAGTATATTAACCAACCACGTTGGTCTGGTAATCAGGCAGTGAGTGTTTGCTTGGACTGCAGGAATTTTAAAGACGGATAACACAGACACAGAATATTATATAAAAGACACAGAGAATTAGAAGTATTTGAACAGATACATAGATATTTTATGTTCTGAAATGGCTAGTTGTTTATATTAGCTTGTCCACTCTTGGACTCACCACAATTCTTTCAGATTCCTCTCAGATACTCCCAACTATTGGGAATTGCTGCCCTCCCCCAAAGAGAGGAGTAACCACATGCCAGGTCCTAGCATTGGGGACAGATGAGAAAGAGCAGTGATGATTCCCTCTGTCCAGTATGCTTCACTTCACATATTACAAGGTCCCAGAATGAATAGAGTAGAATTAGCTGTCAATCCTAGCTGTATATGAGGTGATAAGTGAAGGAAGAAGGGGATTTACGTCTTCTGAAGGCGCCTTCTCTCTGTGTGATTCTTTCATGAGGATGACAGCAGGACTGAGGCTTCTGGAAATTCTCACACAAGCGTGAGGTGGCGTTCCAATAAGGTCCATCCAGAGCAAGACCATAAGGTCAGGAAAAAGTCACCTACTAAAGATATACACTCCAAGAAGCAATAATTATTTTGAAAACAAGAAAAAAACTTAGCAAACACTTCGATGTAAGGAGTATCTGTGCTTTCTGTGTAATTAAAGCACTCCATTCAGACCTCCTGCATATCTCTGTCATTGCACTTACTACACTGCAGTATAATTGGTTTGCATCTGTCCCTTCTGCCTAACTGGGAGTTTTCTTATGTGGGAACAGCATCTTAGTTATTTTCTTAACCTCAGAATGTAACAGTGTCTGGCACAGAATAGGGAGGGAATAAATATGTGTTGAATAAAAAAACTGGAAATATAACTAAAGAAGGCAGACATCCTAAAATGCAATAAACAGTTGAGGTGTGACACACAAAATAGAGTACAGAGATGTGCTGTGGATTTGGGCACCTGAAACCTATATAATTATGCTAACCAGTGTCATCACAATAAATTCTATTTAAAAATAAATAATAAACCTGACAGGTGGCGGTATAGTGGATAGAGCATTGACCTGGGATGCTGAAGACCCAGGTTCAAAACCCTGAGGTCACTTGGCCTGAGTGCTGGCCCATATGGCTTAAGCACAAGTCTCATCAGCTTGAGCGCAGGTTCACCAGCTTGAGCCCAAAGATTGATGGCTTGAGCCCAAAGTTGCTGGTTTGAGCCCAAAGTTGCTGGCTTGAGCAAGGGGTCACTGGTTCAGCTGGAGTCCCCTGGTCAAGGCACATATGAGAAGCAATCAATGAATAAGCAAAGTGACGCAACTAAGAGTTGATGCTTCTCATCTCTCTCTTCCCATATATTTGTCTGTCTCTCTCTTTCTCACTAAAAAAAAAAAAAAAAGAAAGATAAAGAAAAACAGTAAAAAATGCAATAGGCATCTCCATGCAGAAATGTATATAAAAAGGACGATGGATTAAAAATAATGTTATTTAGTGTTATTTAGAAATACCTAAGTAATCTAACCAGACATGAGCAGTCTAAAAATCTATCTACTACAGTACATTATTGCAAAAGATGGATTAATTTCTTTCAAGAATGTGTAAGTCTGAATATCCGGACTCTAGGAACATTTATTCATTTCTAGAGCATTTCTTGAGTTCATGTTATATGCCAGGAACTAAGATAGGAATGATAGGAATTGGGTCTATAAACACAGATATTCATCGTCCTTCTACTCAATATGTTTAGTCTAGTAGGAGGAAACATGTTTTCAAAAAATGGGTTCAAATATTACAGGCCCTGAGATAAGTGTGTTACCAGAAGAGAGAGGCCAGAGGGAGTGATGACTTCAGATATGCTCTGCTAATGGGAAACAAAGAATAGGGAAGATGATGTTTCATCTTGGTCTTAGAAGTGAAAAGGTGGTCAATGGGGTGGGAGGGGGCAGGGGGCATTTTAGACTGAAGAGCTGTTGGAGAACAAGTGAACAAGTGAGCTGGGTGACCTATATGAGCAGCGTTTAGTGTGGAAGGGGCATACGGTTCTGGAGAGAGAATGCTCTAAAGTACTTTACATAGTGTGTTAAGAACTTTTTGCTTTACACCATATGAAACAGGAAGTGCCAAGTACATTAGTTTGCTAGGGCAGCCATAATGAAGTATACCAAATCTGGTGGATTAAACAATAGAAATTTATTTTCTCATGATTCTGGAGGCTACAACTCCAAGATCAAGGTGTTTACAGAGCTGTTCCTTCCAAGACCTCTCTTTTTGACTTATAGATGGCCATCTTCTTCTTGCATCTTCACATGGCATTTCCTCTGTATGTGTTTGTGCCCTAATCGTCTCTTACTATTAGGACACCAATCATATTGAATTACAGCCCACGTGATGACCTCAGTCTAACTTAAATACCTCTTAAAAGACCCTATCTCCAAATATACTGCTCACAAAAATTAAGTGATATTTCAAAATGAATATGAAGTGATAAAATATCCTCTAATGTTTGGGAGCAGTATAGTTACATTCTAAGTAAGGTACTAGGGTTTAAGAACTGCAACATATGAATTCTGTGGGTGGGGCACAATTCAACTCGTAACAGGGTTAGATGTACATTTAGGTCACCCAGGCAGCAGGGTGGGGGACAGGGAGGCAGGAGCAGAACCTGGGACAGGGAGACCCTTTGGAAGACTACTACAGTTGTCTATGTGAGAAATGATGGTCAGAGTATGAACCAGAAAGACAGAGGAGTGTACTGAAAGATGATGTTAAAACAGCTGCCATTACAGCTGGCCTGCAGGATAGAATTCAACCTCTTCAGCAGAGCCCACAGCACCCTTTACAATGAACCCTAATGCAGATTCATGTCTTGCTATTTGACATTACACATGCTACTGTCTAGGCACAGAAGCCTTCTCAGTCTCCTATGATACCACCCTTTTCTCAGGGCTGGGCTTGCTCTTCTCTCTGTGTGAAAGATTCTTTCCCCTTTTCTTAGGCAGCTGAACATCTATTCAGGTAGAGGTAGTTAGGTGTTGTTGCCTTCCCCATGAAGCTCAAAAATTTTCCCATAGCAAGTCACTTGCTCCCTTAAACTCCTTAGAAGCACTATGTGCACAGACTCTCTTACAATGGCTTATGATAATTTAACCCCCTTCCCCCACTCCTCGCTTTTTTTTTTTTTAACTATCTGTTTGGGTCAACTTCAAGGGGAGAACAAAGTAAAGAAGACTGGCATTACCTGGGATAGGGTGTGATGAGATTGGTCCCGGTGGCTGCACACAGGTCAGCAGACTCATGGTGGCAGTGCAGAAGGGATGCCTCATCTGCTCACTCATCCCAGGGACTATTGAGTCTGGCTACTTCACTTTCAGCCCTGGCCCTGCGGTTGGAACCACTGCAAACTGCTTGACCTTCAGCATGCATCACTCACTCCATGAGGTGAAATGGTTTCAAAGGACTGGGCACAAGTTATCTAGCTCACGGGATCCTCTTTGTACTACTGGTTTTGTCCCCAAGGCGGTGAACCGTTTCTGGAGGTACCACAATACTGGGTTGATGCCGCATGGACGGGACAAGCTCCTAATCCATCTCCCTGCTCCAAAAATCCTTTTACTACATGGTTCTCAGGTAGAGGATGTATCAGGTGTTAAACTGATAAGAACAGATGACTACTCAATCTTCGCCAAAAAGGTGAGAGGCACTGATTATTTTACTTTTTACATGCTTGCCACCCCCCACTGAACTGTATACTCCCTGTGGGCTGCAATTAATTTCCTTATTTATTTCCCCAGAACCTGAGATAGTGGTCAGCAAATGGACAGCATATAATAATACTCAATGAATGTATGAGAATCAAAGTCCTCACCTGATACCACAGTGATACTACCAGGTGAACCCTTGCCTGTCCTTCCAATGTAATCTCTCTTTTAAACTAAAACACTAGGAAGAGACTAAAGCAAAGAGTCAAATTTTCCACATGCAGGCTAAATCTCTCTTATAAAAAGAAACAAGATATTTTCACAAACCAGCAAGGAAAATTCCAGAGAAAAAGCCAGGCAAATCAGCAGAGTTTCCAATCTGTCACCACTTTAAACCATCTTGTAAATCACTTCTAGTTTAATTTTAAAACACAAAACACCACTGTCTTCATGTCTTTTTCTTTTTAAGAATTTAATGCGAGGCTTCCATTGCCTATCTGATCAAATCCAAGTTTTCCAGTCTGGTTTTGAAGACCTTCCACAGCCTGGCTGAATTTCATCTATACAATACACTGTCCAGGCAAGTATTGGACCTACCTTCCTGAAACATAGCTTGAATTATTTGCTCTCATATTCACAGACACTTTAAGGCTCCTCACGATCTCAGGTAAGTGTCAGATTCTTCGCATAGGCATTCTATTATTTGACACTGGTCTTTCTTTCCTGGTCTATCCTCCTTGATATTCTTCAATCTTCAGCTAACTTCCCATGTTGGCTTTCTCAAAAATTTCTTAAATTTTCCTAGTTTTGCGTCTCTACAGTGTTCAAATGGTTCCTGAACCACCTGACCTATCCTCTTCCATATCTGTTGTAAGAGTCAGCAGTCCCAGTACAAAAAACATCCCCTCTACAAAGATTCCTCCATTTTTCTCTGCCTCCAGTGAAAATCAACCTCTGTTTGAGGCCAGTCTGATTAGAACTCCATGTTCTTTTCATATCCCTTATCTATCTAATATTCTATCTTTTTATTACAGTTATTTTAACAACTTTTTTATCATGTCTATTACCATACATACAATAGAGATGAGACCCCATATCTATGATTACATTTCACTGCCTCCCTTTCTTGTAAAATTCCTCAAAAGATCTGTTTATATATGTTGTTTCACTTCCTTTCCTCCCCTCTTTTAAGCTCACTCCAGACTTTCATCTACCACTCATTTAAACTGTTCTTAACAAAATCATCAGTAACCTGCATCTTTTCAAAGTCGAGAGGCAACAGTACTGTCATCACCTTGAGCTACCCCATCTGACATAGTTCATTGCTTTTTGATGTTTGGACCACGCTTCTCCTTTGGAATCCAGGATACCACTTTCTCTTGCCCCTCCTCTCCTCCATCAACTGGCCAGTCCTTCTCTAGCTTCCTTCCTTGGTCTGAACTATCCCAACCTCTACAAATTGAAGTGCCTAAAATTTAGCCCTGCTCCTCTCTTTTCCCAACACATTCACACTCTAAACTTGTCTAGTCCTATGGGCCTAAATTTCATTAATACATTGACATGATCTAGTTTCCTATCTCCAGTTCTTACCTTTATCTTGAATTCCAGATTCATATGCAATCAATATCTCCACTTAGATTTCCCATAGGCATCCTAAATACATGTCCAAAACGAAACTCTTGATTTCTCTCCTCTCTAACACATGCATCTACCCCCCTCTTCATCTTATCAAATGGCCTCTCAATTCTTCTACACCTTAGAATCATCTTTGACTCTTCTTTTTCTCATCTAATCCATTAGCAAATTTTTCTAGCTCTGAATTCAAAATATATTCAGAATTTCACTGCTGTCCAAAACTCTTTCACTACTACTGCTCTGGTCTGAGTCACTATCACCCTTGCCTGAATTATCTCAATAGTCTATTAACTGATATCTCTGGTAATGCTTGTCCCTCATCCCTTAATCACTCAAAGTGGTCTTTTTAAAACATAACTTTGATTATGTGACTTCTCTGCTCAAAACTGCCCAATAGGTTCCCACTTCATTCAGAATATAACCCAAAGTCCTTACCATGGCCTATAAAAAACATCCTTTGACTTGGAATTATTAAGAACTAAAACATTTTTGAACTTTGCAATTGTAAATTGCAGCTGAAGAACATAATATAAACTTCAGAAAAATCGCAACAGCTCATACTTAAACCATCTCGGTGACTGATGCAGTGTTAAGCCATGCAGAATTCACTGGAGCACCCAATGACATCATAAGAGACATTCAAACAGCAAACAAGAAAGGACCTGTCAGATAGTCACTGACTGCCTTCGTTCCAGCAAAAGAAACTTTTCTGGAGTCTTATATCCAGAAATCTTCTCAACTGACAGACTTACAGAATCAGAAACTGGTTTATTATTTGCTCTGATCATTCACTCTTTTTCCTTCTCTTTTCCTAGACATACCCCTTATTAACAACCTGATTGCAGTATAGTCCTCACTAGGGGGGCCATGTAGGAGACCCATGTGCAGCACTGCCTCCTCAAATGAGACTCAACACACTGAACTGATTATTCTCAGAACTGACTGATTGAATCAATGAAACCAGGAGCAATCTATCACCTTCTGGAATGTGAAACTTGGAAGGATCAAAATTATCTGACACTGAATCTGGGCCATGATTCCCTCTCTGAACTCATCTTCTACCCTACTTCCTCTTGCTCACTGGGTTCTTGAATTTGTAGACTCCTTGCTATTCCTCAAGGATACCAAACACACTTTGCTTTGGCACCTTCATACTTAATGTTCCTTCACCTGGAATATTCCTCCTCTAGAAAGCAACAAGCTACCTCATTTTTTTTAGGTCTCTTTTCAAATTCTACCTTATCAGAGTGGCCTTCCCTGACCACTTTATATAAAGTAATAATCTTTCCCTATCATTCTCTAACTTTTACTTTGTATATTGTTCTTCATAGCAGTTATCACCACATAACAAAGTATATATTTATTGTTGTATTTTTATCTGTCTCCTTCCACTTGAATATAAGCTTCTGTAGAGATGGTTTGCCTTCTTCACTGGTGAATTCCCCGGACCTAGACCACTGCCTAGCACATGATGAAGAATTCAATTTACATTGAATGAATAATTGTCATAGAAAGGTTCTGTGGCCAGGGACAAGCTCTGACTGATTATATATTCCCATTAATACCTATATTAGTATTTTTCATATGATAAAAGTTTAAAATAGTTGTCAAATTAAAATACATCTTATTTCCCTCTGCTTTTCAAAGATGTTCTCTGTTTCCTTTTGGCGAGTTTCCATACTGTCACCTGCTTCTTTCCTTCCTCAGTCATAGCTCACTTTTATGGGAAACCTAAGTTCTTGCTATTCCTTTAGCTGCCTCTTTTCCTGTCTATATTTGATTACAACTTCAGTCTCTGGAATTCCGGGAAAATTCAGATTAAATTGTCGTTTCTCAGTCCTTAGAGGCTACAAAGACTACCCCACCACCACCACAGTTTAGCAGCCTACACGATCATGTATTCCTTGCTTCATGGGAACTCTGCCTTGCTTTCCCAACAGTAGTGTAAATGGTACAATGGCAGGGTCATATCATACTTCCAAGTCCTTGAAAACATCTAGTTTAAGGTTACGTGCACGGTGGGTAAAAACTACATCAACTGATCTAGACTAGCATTTCCACTTGCATACTAAACATCACTGCCTCTTATATATCTAACAAGGATCTAACTCTGTCTCAAATAGAATTCCCCATATTGGCATCCAAACATATTCCTTTGCCATTCTACCCCCATAGTGTAGTCACCAGTAGGCATACATTTTTTTCTTTTTTTAAGATTTTATTTATTGATTTTGTGAGGGAGAGATAAAGTGGGGAGAGGAGGAGCAGGAAGCATCAAGTCGTAGTAGTTGTTTCTCCTGTGTGCCTTGATTGGGCAAGCCCAGGATTTTGAATTGGCGACCTCAGCATTTCAGGTTGATGTTTTACCCACTGCGCCAACACAGGTCAGGCAGTAGGTATCCACTTTCTTAAGTCCAAATTCTAGGAATCATTTTTAAAATTAAAAATGTATTCTGAGATAGTATATTCACATACAATTGTAAGAAACAATACCAGGAGATCCTTTTCCCCAGTGGTAACATCTTGCAAACTTACAGTCTGGCAGTTCCTCTAGCAATTAAACAGAGTTACTATATAACCCAGCAATTTCATGTCTGGGTATGTACCCAAGAGAATTAAAAACATATGTCCACATGAAAATGTGTACTTGAATGTTTACTTCAGTATTATTCAGAATAGCCAAAAGGTAGAAACAACCCAAATGTTTATCAGCTGATAAATGGGTAAACCATGGGGAGAGTGAGCAAAAGGAAGAGATGGAGAAAATGAAGTTATAGAGGTAATGAGTCCAGGTGTACTAGGGCTTTTTAGTCCATCTTGGGTGACCAATCATCCTCCTTTAGGGAAGACAGTCCTTCCCTTTATACGTTCTGTCCTTCCTTGAAAAGTGTCCTCCTACATGTCCTCCTTTTTGATATTGGAAGACTAATCTGTAAATGTCCATATTTGATCGATGCAGAGTTGATCCATTGCGTGTGATGTGACGTATATGTATTTGACATGATGATTCATCAAGGGTCAGTACAGTGTGGCTCTGAGACACAGTTATGAGACACATGCACTCTGCATGGGAATCCTTAAGAGCAGGGGTCCCCAAACTTTTTACACAGGGGGCCAGTTCACTGTCCCTCAGATCGTTGGAGGGCCGGACTGTAAAAAAAACTATGAACAATCCTCATGCACACTGCACCTATCTTATTTTAAAGTAAAAAACAAAACGGGAACAAATACAATATTTAAAATAAAGAACAAGTAAATTTAAATCAACAAACTGACCAGTATTTCAATGGGAACTATGCTCCTCTCACTGACCACCAATGAAAGAGATGCCCCTTCCAGAAGTGCTGCGAGGGCCGGATAAATGGCCTCAGGGGGCCGCATGTGGCCCGTGGGCCGTAGTTTGGGGACCCCTGCTTAAGAGAGTGTGTGATATACCGAGTGCGCAAATGGCTTTGCTTACTTCTTACTGAAACAATACGGCACATACTACGACATTGTAGACTCACGATTATTTCTTTCTCAGTGAATATTCGATCATAGACAGGTAAGCATAATTCATGTTTTATTAATTCATTATCTAATAATTTTCAAATACATATAAATTCTGAAAAATTAATACGATAGGAAAATGAACACATCAAAATTGATAAAAGATGAATGGAAATATTCAGCCATTTCAAAAATGAACATATTCTATGTGAAGAGTTCTTTATTTTTGTTCAATTTACATTGTGCTGCTCTTTCAACTAATGCAGCAGTTGAAAGAGTTTTTTCAATTGCTAATGATTTTTGGACAAGTGAGAAATCGAGATTGAATGTCGATATTCTAGCTGCAGCACTTGCCATAAAACTCAATATGAAGGATATTTCTTGTTCAGATATGTCTAATATATTGTTACAAGATGATACATTGACAAAAAATATTCATTCAATGAATTTCTTATAATTATTAAAAAATAATAGGCATGTAAGCATAATTACAATATAAAATATTATGTTTTTATTATACATTTAACATATTATAGTGTATTATTGTTGCAATGAATAAAATGTTTCTTGTATTTACGATATTGTTTTCTTTAATTTATTTGTGTCCTCCTTTTCATTGTAAAAAAGTTGGTCACCTTACCATCATTAGATATATTTTTTACTCTGAGTGAGATAACAAGGCTTGGAGGATTTTGAGCATAACCTTTAAAAGTCACTCTGGCTGCTGTATGGAGAAGAAGCCGCAGGAGGGAAAAAGAGAAAGCAAGGTGATTAGTGAATAGACCATTCCAAAAATCAAAGCAAAAGATAATGATGGTGAATGTTGTAGTAATATAAGGTTATAGTAATTAAATATATAGAAATATAAAAATATGGAAGATATATAAAAGTAATTAAAATGATATTAAAAATAATTATAAAAATTAAAGTTAGGCCATTTGGATAGGAATTAATATAGTGGCTTAGGGCCATAACTCTGTACTGTGATAAACAGACTCTGACTTTCAAGCAGGGCCCAGTTAGTATGTGTGTGAAGTTATACATAGATAAGAAGTGACTTGGTGCCATAACTCTGTAATGTGATAAACAGACTCTGACTTTTAAGCAGGGCCCAGTAAGTATGTGTGTGAAGTCACACCTAGATAAGAAGTGGCTTGGTGTTAATGCAGACTGGTGCAGCCACTGTGGAAAACAGTATGGAGATTCCTCAAAAAATTGAAAATCAAACTGCCTTTTGACCCAGCTATCCCACTTTTAGGAATATACCCCAAGAACACCATAGAACGGCTCCAAAAGGAGAAATGCACTCCCATGTTTGTGGCAACATTGTTCACAATAGCGAAGATCTGGAAACAGCCCAAGTGTCTGTCAGAGGACAAGTGGATTAAAAAGCTTTGGTACATATATACTATGGAATACTACTCAGCCATAAGAAATGATGACATCGAATCGTTTACAGTAACATGGATGGACCTTGATAACATTCATTATATGGAGTGAAATAAGTAAATCAGAAAAAACTAAGAACTATATGAATCCATACATAGATGGGACATAAAAATGAGACTCAGAGACATGAACAAGAATGTGATGGTAATGGGGGTGTAGGGGTGGGAGGAGGGGGAATGGGGTGAGGAAGGAGAGAGGGGGTGGGGGAGGGTAGGGGCACAAAGAAAACCAGATAGAAGGTGACGGAGACAATTTGACTTTGGGTGAGGGGTATACAGCATAATCAAATGTCAAAATAATCTGGAGATGTTTTCTCTCAACATATGTACCCTGATTTATCAATGTCACTGCATTAAATTAAATTTAAAAATATATAAAAAAAGAATATCTTAAAAAGTGGTATGATGTAAACATTTCAATAGATTGACATAAAGGGAATTCCCTGCAAGGAATTCCCAAAAAGGTGGTTTAAGGTGATAATCCTGTAGATTGACACCTGTTAGAAGGCATTGGCCAGAAACGGTACTAAAGCTGAGGAGCCCCCTTAAGCTGTACCCAGGCACACCAGAAGGATTTGTGAGTAATAAATTGCCTGTATGATTATTGCAACTAATTTGAGTGTCGGTTGTGTCTTTCCTCTGGTGGACTTAACAGTAGCATCCTCATAGCCGCCTCAAGAGTAGTCTCGAAGAGGCTGCCAGCTCTGCTAATAAGCAAGAGTGTCCCACTGCACGGGGAAGTCGAATCAGGGATGCCTGATTGATGTAGAGCTTGGGCTCTACTGGGACAGTTTGGACTAGGAATTAACTTTGGAGGTGGTTGGAACTGACTGGATCTGGATATACTTTAAAGGTTATAACCAAAGGATTTGTTCAATTCAATGAGGGTATAAGAGAAAAAGTCAAGAACAACTCCAAGGTTTTGGGTCTGAGCACCTGGACAGGTAGAATTGGTATTTGCTGGGCTGGAGGAGTGCAAAAGGAACAGGTTTTGATGAGCTAACCGGGGGAGCTTGTTTTTGGACATATTAATGTTGAGATGTTAAGTAGGCAGTTGAATACATGTGAGTCTATGGTTAATAGTCTGTGTTGGGGCTATAATTTGAGAGGCGTCAATGTGCAGATTTTATTTAAAGCCATTAGGTAGAACAATTTCACTTATGGCCCTGGCCTAGATAGAGAAGAGGTAGGACCCCAAGGCACTTCAAAATGAAGAGGCTTGAAAGAGGAGAAGGAACTAGTCAAGGAGACTCCAGAGCACTTAGAATAAAAGCCACATTCCTTACCCTAATCATTACCTGACCCACTCTTACCTTCTTTAACCTCAGTTTTCAATCACACAGGATATTGTTTTTGAAACACACCAAGTCCTTTCCTGTTTCAGGGAGTTTGCTTTTACTGTGCTCTCACCATGTTTTCATCCAGGCTCTCCTTTCTGCCACCTCCTTCTCTTACCACAACTCTCAGGTAAACTGTTTCCCTATCTGAGATTTCTCTAACCATCTTAATTCCTGAGTTTTCTCTAACTACCCTAATTAAAAAGGCCCAACCCGGCATTCCAAGTTATGGCTCTCCTTATAATCTGAAATTATTTTATTTGTTCTCTATCTAGAAACAACTTAAACGCTTATAAAACAATTAATATATGCCAAAGAAAAGCTCATATTCCTCCTGCGTGTAGCTTTCTGGAGAGCAGGAGCCTCATTATCTTTTCCTCTGCAGCATCACAATGCAATTTACATTGCCTCAGTACTCAACTCTGAGTCTTCAATATTTAAATGGGTCGCGGGACACGGACTACGGAGCAGAAAAAACACGCCCACGGTTCCGTCTTATCACAAGAGTAGCCCAGAGCAAGAAATAGACCCGCGCATGCGTCGTTGTTCTTCGAGCGCTGTGGACTGAATCTCATCCCTTTCCCGGGGGTTAACCCCGTAAACTACGCATGCGCATTACGGGGCGGAGAGGTGGGAGGGGTAAAGCTGTGTGTTCGTTTGTCAGATCTACCAATAAAGTTTGAGGTGGGAGGGGCAAAGCTTGTGTTCGTTTGTCCGATCTACCAATAAAGTTTTAGTGAGCAAAGACTCTCCTTTTCCTTGGCAAGATGGCGGAGTACGACTTGACTACTCGCATCGCGCACTTTTTGGATCGGCATCTTGTCTTTCCGTTGCTTGAGTTTCTCTCCGTAAAGGAGGTGAGCAGGCGTCTCCGTGCGGGCAAGTGGTGGGAGCGTGTGAGATGCGGGGTGAGGCCGCAGGGCGGCGGCCCAAGGCCTGCCTGGCTGACACACGTGCGGGGCGGCCGCGAGTTGGGTTCGGCCGGCAGTAGGGACCTGCTGCTAGTTGGGCGTCTCGGAGTTGGTCGGTCCCGCGGCACGGGCCCTGCGGAGGGGCGAGGCGACCAGGGGAAGTGCAGGGCAGAAGGCGGCCGGCGGGGACGGTGCCGGGGTCGTCGCGACAGCTCCCGGCGGAAGTGGGAGTCGCTGCCGCCTCCGCGTCCCCTCGGACCGATTCTAAAAGCGAATGCGAGCGTTAGAGGCTTTTACATTGATTTCGGGAACCGTGGGAAGGGTGTGCTTGCCTTGTGGGGTCCTTACACATAACAAACTCTCCAGCACTTAAATTGCCATGAAGTTGTGAGTTCTTTGCATTGAGTTTCTCTGGTCTCGACGAAGGTCGCCGCCTCTACAAGCGGAGCATGTTCTGTCGGATGGGGTCGGGCACCGCACCCACCAGACACAGCCGGACCGACACCACGTTAACTTAAGCGTTGTTTCCAGTTACACATCCTTAGACTACTAGTGATTTGAATGGGCGGTTGACGTTGATTTTGCTGCTCAAGATACATTGAATAAGTATTACGCGCTTCTGGTACCATGATTTTGAAAAAGTCTTGGTCCTAAACGTTTTGAAATAGTGAGCTCAGGTAATTCTTCGAGTTTATTGGGAAGTCGATGCATCTGGATAATTGAAAGGTAGTATTGCTGTGACGAGGGGATTAGAATTCTGTTTCCGGAAGCAGATCACAACATATGTCTACTTAGGGAGCTCGAGATTTATAAATACATGTGTGTTTCAACAGCAATAAGACAGAAGAGCCCTACAAATATTACTTTGTTCTGATAACTTTTCAAGGCTTTCAGTATGTGGTTTATTAGGTACAATCCTCAAATGCGTAGGCTCCTATTTTCCAACACATAGACAACTCTAAAGTTATTGATGTTAGAGAATACCAAGCTTATTTTCAAAATGTTCAAGAATGTCTGTTTCTAACTCCTTATTTTGAAAGGATATATTTTGCCTTGGTTTTTCTTCATATAGGATGTACTTACTCTTATATTTTAGAGCTGAACCGGCCCTCTGTTTTCTTTTCTGCATAAGTAAGGTTAATTCACTGCTAAAGGAATAAAGAAATAACCATATTTTGATATTCTTTGCCAGCCACTTGTAGAAATGCTGGTAACCTTCATATTTTTTATAATGTGTTCTTTATACCTTAGTTTTTCAAGACAGATAAAAGGGAAAAATGTCAATTATTATTTCATAGGGCAAAACAAAACTGTAAGTGGCAGCTGAGAATCAGTGGACAATAACTGTGTCCAGTACATCCCTCCTTGGAGAGAATGTTGGTGAGATGGCCATAATGCACCCTAGAAGAAGACAGACAGGTGCTGGAGTATTTAGTTATCAATTACTAAGTATAGCGCTGTTGTGGAAATATGATAAATCCAAGGTAAAATCCAGTCATCTCATCACTAAAATCTTACCTATTCTTTAGAGGAGCTAAAGGTCTATAAATATAAGGCAAAAAGCAATGTGTTCAAGAAGTCCTGGCGGAGTGCTGTCTAAATAGGAGATTCAGCTCTGGCTTGACTCAGTGGACAGAGCGTGGGGCAGGGTATGGATATCCTAGGTTGGATTCCCCATCAGGGCACACAGAGAAGTGACCATCTGCTTCTTTCCCCTTCTCTCCCCTTCTCTCCCCTTCTCTTCCTATTGCCCTCCCGCAATCAGCACCGGCCCCTGACATGGATATGTGTGTGTGTATGGGGGGGGGTGGATCCTGGTTGGGGTGCAAGCGGGAATCTGTCTCACTATCTTCCCTCCTCACGCTTAAAAAATGAGATTCTGGTCAGTGGGCAAAAAGGACCTTGAGAAAAGGAGGCTTTGAGTTTTGAAGGTTAGGTGGTTAGGAGGGTCAGTGAATATGATACATGGGGCAGTTTGAGGTATTTGAGAATATAAGCTCCATGAGAGCAGGAACTTTACTTTGTTCTTTACTGTGTTCTCAGTACATAAAGTAGGGTATGCTTGTTATTTTATTTATTTTTAATTAAGTGAGAGCAGGGGAGGCAGAGAGACAAGACTCACATGCTCCCTGACCTGGATTGAGCCACTGGGGAAGTGCCCAAGGGGGGATGCTCTGCCCATCTACTGGGTTGCTCTGTTATTTGGCAACCAAGCTATTTTTAGCACCTGAGGCAAGGCCAGGGAGCCATCCTGGGGTTGGGGAGGCAACTCTCCCTAATCATGCCATGGTGGGAGGGGGAGAGAAGGAGGAGAGGTGAAGAAACAGATGGTCGCTTCTCCTGTGTGCCCTGACTGGGAATCCAACCTGGAACTTCACACGCCAGGCTGATACTCCACCACGAGCCAACTGGCCAGAACCTGGAATAAAGGTTTTTAATACTTATTTAATAAATGAGTAAGTGAATCCATATTTGTGTCTTGTTATTTATTCTTATGTGAAGCGGAAGGCCAGATAGTATTTAGGATTTTTGGCTCAGTCCTCCTACTTGGATTAGTATCCTGGCTGTCACTTAATACCTCTGTGCCCTTAAACAGTTTATTTTTCATCTTAACTATTTTCTCATGTGTAAAGTATTGATACTACTGCTAATCTCATGGGGTTAGAAAAATGGCATGACATACTACATTCTGCTCACAAAAATTAGGAGATCAGGGAAGGTGCAGATACTCCAGTACTTTCAGCCTTTTGTATAGTGCATTTTCACCAATGAAGTAAAAGTTGGTTTGTATCTCATTTGCATAATCGAACTACTTTCTTTGCTTGTTTGCTTTTCTGATGTTCTTGTTTAAAAAAATATTAAATGCTTTTTTTTATTGCTTCCTATTCATTTTGAAATATCTCCTCTAATTTTTGTGAGCAGTATATAAAGCACTTCTCCTTGTGGGACAGGGTAAGCCCGTATTCCTAAATGTTTTCCGTTAGGAGGTTTAGCTTGTCCTATACAGTAGTTGAGAGAGACAAATTGGGGGGAGTTAAGGAGTAAGGTAAATATTGAAAATGGTGACTGAGGAAACAGACCAAACACAAATACAAGGATTGGTAAGTGTGGAGAGTTCAACTGAGATTGGAAATGATATGTTTATAGAGCTAATGGTGGTCCTTCTCAGAGTGAGGGGAGCAGTGAAAGGCTTAATGAAAAGAATTTCTGACCAACAGAGGAAGTACAAACGTGATTGATAATACATTGCCTAGTTTTGAAACATTTTATAGTCATTGTCATCCTTAGCCAGAACATAGAAAATAGATGACTTTTTTTCTAGAGCTAGAGATTGACAATGAGTTTTATTTGGAGAAAATGGATTTCCTCCTGATACTGCTAAAGCAGGGGTCTCAAACTCGCGGCCCACGGGCAGCATGCGGCCCGCCGAACAATTTTGTGCGGCCCGCAGACTAATCCACGAAGTTCAAAATATTTTGGATAAAATTAAGTAAGCCTAGGGGCCTACTTGTATTTTTCATTTCTCTAGCATCCTAGCTAGATATTAGCTTAGTTAACAGCAGTTGTGATGCGAACTACAGTTTCTGGTCGTTTTGTGACACTGAGTAAACTGCATGTACGATTGTGCTTGTTGTACTGATTTTTTTTTGTTTTCAACTGCAGTGAGAAAAGTGTTGCGTAACAGTTGCCTTTTGTAGACCTAGTGCATGCGGCCCGCCGAATGGCTGCGATCTTGCTCTGTGGCCCACATGCTGAGTTGAGTTTGAGACCCCTGTCTAAAGAGAAAATTGTTGAAAGAGTCAAAATGATAGCTAAAGTAATGTAGAAGGTGTGCTGAGGATAATGAAACATTAATGGTCTGATACAGGGGTCGGGAACCTGTGGCTCGTGAGCCAGATGTGGCTCTTTTGATGGCTGCATCTGGCTCGCAGACAAATCTTTAATAAAAAAAAAAACCGTTAAAAATATAAAACATCCTCATGTATTACAATCCATTCATTTCATGTTCATGGTTGTGGGTGGCTGGAGCCTATCACAGCTGTCCTCGAGACAACACCAAATTTTTATTGGATAATGCATAATGTACACGGGTCATTATATGGCTCTCAAGAAATTACATTTTAAAATATGTGGCGTTCATGGCTCTCAGCCAGAAAGGTTCCCAACCCCTGGGCCGATAGAACAGATGAATTTAAGTTGGAAGTCTTAGAGATAAGGTACTGGATGAAAGTTATAATTTGCAGGATAAAGGAATTTTAAGGCTTGGGTTTTTAAAGAATTATCACTATCAATTTAGGATTTGTGGAAGATGATAGCAGGAAGAGATATCAAAAAAAGATTTTTATTAGTTTTTTCCCCAATAGTACTATTTTTATTTATATAGAGTGCTAACCTCCTTCAGTGGCAGGAGTAGGAGAGATTCCTTTTGCAATCCAGGGGCCTCCATAATGTTGGTTTATTGTTGCCAAACACAAGGCAAGTGATGTCAGGATTTGGTAAACTAAAATGTTTAGCCTCATTCTCCTAGAGCAACAAGGTATCAATCTCTGCTTCTGGAAGAATCCTGAATTTAGGATTTTCAACTGTAACTACTCCAACTTCTACTTCTGAAGGTTTGAAATCTTTTGATAGAACAATAGACAGGCATGTAATCGCAGTTTCCACTGTCTGTTCAGCTGTCATATCAAATTTCTTCTTTATTTTTTTTCCAAGAAAGCAGGTTGACTTGGTGTGTTTAACTTCTGTTGCAGTGGCTTTAAACCCATAGTAGTATCCGGCAAGATCACACTTTTACACCATAGGGCCTCGCTCTGCATCTCTAACAGTTGATATCAGACAACTAAGAGGCCTCATTTCGGCATTCTGTGTGCAGGCTAAGAAAGATCAGCAATTCTTGTATACAGCATGACGACAGGAATTTATAGCCATACTTGTATTTCCAATTAGCTGCCTTAGACTGTGCCTTTTGTACCCAGAATCTGCTGTCAGCAGCTGTTACTCCTGTGCATCACACAGCCAGTGTTTTCGGTTATTTTGAATAAGTGAGTCACTGTTCTGGAATCTAGTAATTTGTCAGGTACTTTTTTTGTGTGACAATTGCTGCACAGTCTTTCCCCTTGACAGCGACTGATGTGCGACCACCCTGGTTAATAGCCTTAAAAGCATATTCTACTTGGTAGATTTGGTCCTGGGTGAAGAAATGGCATTGTGGTTCTCAAAACCAGCACTGTTTGGTGCACCCATTGCTTCGGGAATGGTCTCTGGGCCCCGTAGCTCCCACACCAGGCATATAAGCCCCTCTGGAAGTTGTAGCTACCAAAGGTTTTTAATCTGACAAAAAGTAGGAGCTATTTTTAAGAGGTTTCTAGACCTGAGGTTGGGAAACTAGCCTGTGAACCAAATACAACCCTCTGTCTGTCTTGTATGGTCTGTAAGCTAAAAATCACTTTTAACAAATGAACACATTTTTCAGTTATGGAACACTGACTTTGTACCCCAATTAAGTGAAGTCATTCCTGTCTGGAAAAGAATTCCATTCTTCTCCTTGGTAAATCTATATTACAAAAATTTCACTCCGTTGTCATTATTATTATTAATTATATTTTTATTTCAAAAAAGAATTGGGAAAATTTCTTTCTTTCTTACAGTATTTATATATAGTATCCTTTGATTTTTTTTTTGTTCACAAAGTCTGAAATATCTACTATCTGCCCTTTACAGAATAAATGAGTTTATGAGGCAAAATTTATAGAGAAGATTATATAAAGAGGCTAGTAATGTCTGATGGCAGAGTAGTAATACTTTGAATCTGCAGCTGAGAGAGAAAATAGAAATTAAAAGCTATTAATGGGTGGTGAGGAGAGGTGGCATCTTAGGAAAAGGATGTTTTCACCTAAGATTGAGGTTTCTATAAGACAGACAGAAGGAAGCTTCCATTTTTTAAGTGAGAGAAGGGGAGACAGACTCCTGCATGCCCTCAACTGGGACCCACCTGGCAAGCCCCTTCAGGGCAATTCCCTGCCCATCTGAGGCCCGTTGCTTGGCAACTGAGCTATTTTTTTTTTTTTTTTAAGCACCAGAGCTGGAGGCTCCACAGAGCCATCCTCAGCACTGGGGGCCAGCTCCCTTGAACAACCAAGCCATGGCTGAGGGAGGGGAAGAGGGGGCAAGGGGAGGCAGAGAGAAACAGCTGGATGCTTCTCCTGTGTGCCCCTACCGGGAATGGAACCCAGGACCTCCACATGCCTGGCCAGTGCTCTACCACTGAGCAAACCAGCCAGGGAAAAGCTTCAATTTTTAAAGTATATTTTTTATCATGTATAACATTCTTGCAGAGAAGTACACAACTATAAATGCTTTTTTTCAGAGTGAGAACAATCCAGATCAGTAAATAAACATTACACGTATTCTAAAAACCTTTATTCTGACTATTAATTATTACTCACACTTCCCAAAAGTAAGCACAAATCTGATTCTGGAATAGTTTTGCTTGGGTTTGATTATATATAAGTGGAATTAAGCAGTCATGAGCATGTGCTGCTTTGTATGATTTTATTATTATTATTATTGATTTTTAAAGAGAGGGGAAGGGAAAGAGACAGAGACATTGATTTGTTTCACTTATTTATGCATTCATTGGTTCATTGATTCTGGTATGTGCCCTGATCAGGGATCAAACCCGCATTTTTGGCTTTCTGGGATGACATTCTAACCTTCTGAGCTACTACTATCCGGCCAGGACATGACTTTTTTCATTCAACATTGTTTGTGAAGATCATCCAAGTTTTAGAATGGCAGTAGTTTGTTGATTTTCAATGCTGAATGTTAATCCATTTTGTGTGTATGTCATAGTTTATTCAAACTACTGTTGATAGACCTGGTTGTTAAAAATAGTGCTGCTATGAACATTATTGGAGATGTCATTTCTAGTACCTAGGAGCAGAATTGCTGGCTCAAAGTGTATGTTTAACTTCAAGAGATGAAAATAGCTTTCCAAAGTGGTTGTACAACTGCCATCAGAATAAATGTTTGTTAGTCTGTATCTACACCAACACCGATATTGTTAGCCATTTGGTTAAATGTTTGTGAAGTGCCTGTTAATCTTTTAGTCATTTTCAATTGTTTTGTTTCTCTTACTGTTTTGTGAGAGTTTTTTTTTTATGTGGTTTGGAAGATTGAGGGTTTATGTGTGTGTGAGAGAGGTAGGAGGTGTAGTGAGATGGACTCCCACATGTGCCCTAACCAGGATCCACCTGGCAACTCTGGTCTGGGCAGATGCTGGAATCAACTGAGCTATTTTTAGCACCTGAAGCTGATGCACTCAGACCAACCTAGCTATCCTCAATGCCTGGTCAATGCTCAAACCAGTTGAACCACTGGCTGCAGGAGGGGAAGAGGAAGAGAAAGAGTTGGGGGAAGGAGAGAGAAGCAGATGGTCTCTTCTCTTGTGTGCTCTGACTGGAAATCAAACCTGGGACATTCATACCCGGGCTGATGCTCTGCTGAGCCAATGGGCCAAAGCCGGAAGATTGAGTTTTGATCTCATGGCTATACCTTTTGGCCACCTTCATCTTTTTATGGTGTGAAATGTGGAATTTGTCTGCATTCCCCCCCCCCCCCGGCAAAATTAAATTACTAGTATAAAAACCTTTTGCTGAAGCCTTATGTGGATGACTGTATGATTAAACAATTATCTTGATTGCTTTCTTTCTCCCTGAATACTGTTGTATAGAATCCCTAAATATTGCTTAATACACTTCATGTTTATAAGAGTTTGCTTATTTGGTTCCTGTACTATGGGCTGAATTATATTTCTTAAATTCTTTGTAAAGCAAAAATGTGATATAAAATGGTTGACTTAGAGACTGGGTGCTAATTCTGTTCCAGTGGTATGGATGGGGAAGCAGTATAAAGGACTGTAAGTAGTGAAAAAATATGTTGGAGTAAAGGAGAGACTACCTTAAGTGGACAGGGGTAGGCATGGTGTGGATGTCGAGATACTAAAATGGTAAGTGAATTTAAAGAGTTGATTTCTAATTACCTGGATGTGGAGAGAAGAGAACTATATGTGCTTACCAGTTGAGTTGGTATGCTTGTTTATTTAGGCAGGCTTGTTCTAGAAAGGATAAAAGGTGGCTTGTAGGGACATACAGAAAATAAGGTAATCAAAACCAGGTGAGAATGGCTCCGCAGTGTGCAGTTGCCTTCATTTTTAAATTATTAGGTAAGCAGAATATTCTTATATTTCTGTAGGTTGATTGCTTGCCTTCTTACAAGAGGGTGAATTAATAGTATGTAGTATTTTATTTAAAAATAGTATTTCAGGAAGTATATTTGCAGGTAAACTAATCTTAGCATTAATTATTTTATTTGGAGGAACTCCAGTGTATTTATTAGAAAGTAATTTTCTCTTGCAGATATATAATGAAAAAGAATTATTACAAGGAAAATTGGATCTTCTTAGTGATACCAACATGGTAGACTTTGCTATGGATGTATACAAAAACCTTTATTCTGATGATATTCCTCATGGTAAGTTTTATCATTAGAACTGAAGCTTGTCTTTTGAATTGAGAATGTGTGAATTAAAATTTTGTGAGTTACAAAAGAGCTTTAGCCAAAAGTCTTAATAATTATTTAAAAGTTTTTTGGGGTTAAAGGTAATACTAAGGTTATATATAGGTCTTCTAAAGCATATTATTTTCTCACCATAAAAGGTGTGAAACTATTTAGAAACATGGTCATCAAATACATTTAGTTCATAGTATTTAGTTTATCGTATCATCAAAGTTGTACTTATGAATCAGATTGTTACTTTAGAATTATCTGAGAAAGTTGTAGTCTTTTGATTTGCTAACTTTTTCAGTTAGCATCTTGTGTGCCTTAGATTTACTTTTCATCTTGAAGCATCTGGTTATAGTCGTGGTCTTCTAAAGTAGTCCCCAGGACCAGCATCATCAGCTTACCTGGGAGAGTGTGTTAGAAATGCAAATTCTCCTGCTGTACTCCAGATCTACTTAATCAGAAACTGTTGGCTACGGCCCAGCACCCAGATTGGAGATCTATTGGTCCAGTGTTTTCCAAAATCATTTCTTTTATGCACATAGTATTTTGAAAGAATATAAGAACTCTTTCAGTAGAGAAATACAATTTACTTTGTTTAAATTGACATTTCTCAAAATTTGATCACAGATGCCCTTCTGTGTGTAAGAAACACTGTTCTAGTGTCTACTTGGTAATATATATAAAATGCAGAATTGTTACCTTAAGGATACTCACCTTTTGACTTACTATAGTCCCCTGCAGTAACATTTGCTCTTTAAATTTTAGTTTGTGGGGGAAAAGTAAACTATTTCTTAATTAAACTTTAAAACATGCTAGCAGAGAAGGTTATGTGTGAGTTTCCTCTGAGTCCCCCTGATGAAGTAAAAAGAAACTGTAAAAATGGGTTTGAGAGATTACAGAATTACATTTATAGCAAAAAGATTACTGACTGGATTTAAATTCCGTTAAACTTGTTTGAAAACCTAGTAATAATGTGTAAACTCTTCTCAAACTCTGGGATAATATATTCACCTGAGAGAATTCAGTGCTAACAAATAGGAAAACATGGAAGTGAAGTCTCTGAAATGTAGAAATAGATTGTTGTTCCCTTGACTCACCTCCCACCTTCCCTCCTCCTCCCAGGCTGTATCTGTATATTCTCCAGTTTCCCTTAAGAGCAGGAGGAAGATTCCCTCTTCCTTTATGTGCCTTTATAGCACTAGAAAGCAGACCTTGGATTGGATTTGGGGAAGTTACTGAGTTGGTGGTTACTGGCATATTAATCTATTAGGGTAAACACATATATGTTCAGTTTAAATAAAATGAAAAATTTCCAGAGACATCCTCCTGCAGAGCAGTCTAGTTTAACATTATAGCACTCCTTTGCATTTTTAATTAGCTTTGAGAGAAAAAAGAACCACAGTTGTTGCTCAACTGAAACAGCTTCAGGCAGAAACAGAACCAATTGTGAAGATGTTTGAGGATCCAGAAACTACAAGGCAAATGCAGTCAACCAGGTAACCTCTCCTTAAGTGGAATTAGAAATTCTCTTTTCTGGAATAATACAAATGTTCATTTAATCTTTAATTGATTTCTTAATGTATTGTTTTTCATTTATTCTTATTGTGTAGGGACCAGAAAGTCCTTAATAATAAATATTAATACAAAATATTTTTTAGAACTTCTTTACCATGTACCTAAATTTGAATATGTTGCATCAGTTCTTTCTCCTTATCCCCTCCTGTGGACATCTGGCAATGTCTGGAGACAGTTTTGGTTTTCATAACAGGAGGGGTTATAGCACTTAGCAAGGAGTAGCCAGGGATACTGCTAAATGTCCTGCAGTACATCAGACTGTATCTCATCCCCCGAAAGAGAAGGATGCAACCCGTAATATCAGCAGTCCTGCAGTTGAGAAAGGCTGGGCCTGGGCAGTACCTCGAGCACGTGGGTTGCTAGCCTAAGGAAAACCTGAGCTGGCTTTATCACTTTGCTACGTTCTCCCTATCCTTCCCATCTTATGCCCAGCGCAAGGAGGCAGCCTGGAGCTGAAAAGTTATTTTATTTCTAAATTCTCCTTCGCTAGAAATAGACTTATTGGTTGGTTTCCAAGGAAAGCTTGTTGCTGTACTCTGACTTAGTATGTATGACTTATTAAAGTCCTTTAAGTTGTTAGAAATGTTTAAAAAATAAAATCTAAATCAGGTATTAACTGTTGTGGTAAATCTTATCTATCATTATTTTCACTTGAGGAATTGAGGAAAATTTTGCCCGGTTTTACCTTTAGTTGTTAATGATTTGTGATCAAGCCTAATTTTAGAGAGGTTGGCTCTGAATTTTACTTGTGATTTGAGAAAGTGTTACCAGATATTTAGTAAAGCAGCAAATATACTATTGTTACACCATGTTGTAATGTATCCTACTATTCCACACCATATTTTACTACATATATATGTGTGTGTGTGTATATACACATATGCGGAGATAGCTATATCTTATAAAACTATCATGTATAGTATGTCTATTTATATGTAACTATGTATCTATACATATATATATATAATACCAAATTACTTGTATATACTTACAGTGAGTAATTTTGGACCTTCAAGTCACATGTAAGTGACCACAAAAGGACAGCTGAAATAATCCAGAAGTTAGGGTACAACAGAAAATTTAGAATTTAAATTCCAAATTTAGTCTAGTCCCTAAACACTGGAAAGTAATGGGAATAAGATATGAATAAGGTGAATACGAATTTGTTCACCAGATATTAGAAAGAGAGGATTCTTTGTAGCTTAATAGACACTAAACTGCAGGTGAAGGAAAGGAGAGCATTGTGCGTTAAAAACGTGTAACCGACTTAAACATTTCAGCTCTTTTGAAAGTAATAAACTCTTCCTGCCAACTCCAGATTTTTAAATTTCATTGACCATAACAGTGTTGTGCTTTCAGAGTTTCCCAGAAACACACCGTCAGCCAGAGAGCAGGGAGGGGTGTAGGAGTGTAATGCAGTTATTCTCTATGATCACAGCAAGTGTAGAGAGCAGGGAGGGGTGTAGGAGTGTAATGCAGTTATTCTCTATGATCGCAGCAAGTGTAGAGAGCAGGGAGGGGTGTGAGGAGTGTAATGCAGTTATTCTCTATGATCGCAGCAAGTGTAGAGAGCAGGGAGGGGTGTAGGAGTGTAATGCGGTTATTCTCTATGATCGCAGCAAGTGTAGAGAGCAGGGAGGGGTGTAGGAGTGTAATGCAGTTATTCTCTATGATCGCAGCAAGTGTAGAGAGCAGGGAGGGGTGTAGGAGTGTAATGCGGTTATTCTCTATGATCGCAGCAAGTGTAGAGAGCAGGGAGGGGTGTAGGAGTGTAATGCGGTTATTCTCTATGATCGCAGCAAGTGTAGAGAGCAGGGAGGGGTGTAGGAGTGTAATGCGGTTATTCTCTATGATCGCAGCAAGTGTAGAGAGCAGGGAGGGGTGTAGGAGTGTAATGCGGTTATTCTCCATGATCGCAGCAAGTGTAGAGAGCAGGGAGGGGTGTAGGAGTGTAATGCGGTTATTCTCCATGATCGCAGGAAGTGTAGAGAGCAGGGAGGGGTGTAGGAGTGTAATGCGGTTATTCTCCATGATCGCAGCAAGTGTAGAGAGCAGGGAGGGGTGTAGGAGTGTAATGCGGTTATTCTCTATGATCGCAGCAAGTGTAGAGAGCAGGGAGGGGTGTGAGGAGTGTAATGCAGTTATTCTCTATGATCACAGCAAGTGTAGAGAGCAGGGAGGGGTGTAGGAGTGTAATGCAGTTATTCTCTATGATCACAGCAAGTGTAGAGAGCAGGGAGGGGTGTAGGAGTGTAATGCAGTTATTCTCTATGATCGCAGCAAGTGTAGAGAGCAGGGAGGGGTGTAGGAGTGTAATGCGGTTATTCTCTATGATCCAGCAAGTGTAGAGAGCAGGGAGGGGTGTAGGAGTGTAATGCAGTTATTCTCTATGATCGCAGCAAGTGTAGAGAGCAGGGAGGGGTGTAGGAGTGTAATGCGGTTATTCTCTATGATCGCAGCAAGTGTAGAGAGCAGGGAGGGGTGTAGGAGTGTAATGCAGTTATTCTCTATGATCGCAGCAAGTGTAGAGAGCAGGGAGGGGTGTAGGAGTGTAATGCGGTTATTCTCTATGATCGCAGCAAGTGTAGAGAGCAGGGAGGGGTGTAGGAGTGTAATGCGGTTATTCTCTATGATCGCAGCAAGTGTAGAGAGCAGGGAGGGGTGTAGGAGTGTAATGCGGTTATTCTCTATGATCGCAGCAAGTGTAGAGAGCAGGGAGGGGTGTAGGAGTGTAATGCGGTTATTCTCCATGATCGCAGCAAGTGTAGAGAGCAGGGAGGGGTGTAGGAGTGTAATGCGGTTATTCTCCATGATCGCAGGAAGTGTAGAGAGCAGGGAGGGGTGTAGGAGTGTAATGCGGTTATTCTCCATGATCGCAGCAAGTGTAGAGAGCAGGGAGGGGTGTAGGAGTGTAATGCGGTTATTCTCTATGATCGCAGCAAGTGTAGAGAGCAGGGAGGGGTGTGAGGAGTGTAATGCAGTTATTCTCTATGATCGCAGCAAGTGTAGAGAGCAGGGAGGGGTGTAGGAGTGTAATGCAGTTATTCTCTATGATCACAGCAAGTGTAGAGAGCAGGGAGGGGTGTGAGGAGTGTAATGCAGTTATTCTCTATGATCGCAGCAAGTGTAGAGAGCAGGGAGGGGTGTAGGAGTGTAATGCGGTTATTCTCTATGATCACAGCAAGTGTAGAGAGCAGGGAGGGGTATGAGGAGAGTAATGCAGTTATTCTCTATGATCGCAGCAAGTGTTAAGTGTTTTGATATCTTTTTCATGTTGAAATTTCGTGCACATTTCATATTTTTATCATTATATGCCCACGTTAATTTTAGTGATAAGATATCCACCCCTCATTAAATCTTCAAGTAAAATTATGCTCCTGACAGACAAGTCATAGCATACCTTCTTGCAAGAAGCATTAAAAAATGCTTATATTTTTAAAAATGCCTACAAGGTAAACAGTTGTACTCATCTATGACTTTTCCTTGGTGTCTGTCACCATTTTACCATTCTGCTAACATACCAAATTATGCAAAGCTAGATTGGGTTATTTGACACTGGTATGGATAACCATTAAGATGTGTAGCATACATGTAAGTTAAGCATGATTTATTAACCTTGTAAATTTGCTAAATCACGGTCCTTGTGAAAAATAATAAGTAGAGAGGAGGACTAAGACTATATATATATAAGATTAATTCCTGCTAGTTTATATAATAGATAGATTTCACTCTTTGTTCTATAAGAATATATTAACAGAAATGTTTCCTCAAAAGAGCAAATACAGATTTACAATGGGGTTATGTCCTGATAAATCCATGGTAAGTTGAAAGTCAAAAATGGCATTTAATATACTTAACCTACTCAACATCATAGCATAGCATAGCTTATGTTAATCATTCTCAGCATTTTCATTAGCCTACCTTTGGGCAAAATTATCTAACACAGTAAATATACCTTAGAATGTCAGTTTATCCTGTGATCACATGGCTGACCAGGGGCTGTGGCTTACTGCTGCTCCCCAGCATTGTGACAAGAGTTATCACACCACATATTGCCAGGCCAGGAAAAGATCAAAATTCAAAATTTGAAGTGCATACTGTTTTCACCCCAATGCGAAGCTGAAAATTCCTAAGTCAAACCATCTTAAGTCTGGGGCCATATGTATCAGTTTCAGTAGGTTACCACCTACCGGTGAGTAGGCTATTCACCTCACTATAAAAATAGAATGTTCTGGTTTTATTATCAAAAAACGTTACCTTAAATGTAGTTAATAAGAAGACATGATTTTCAATTAGGACTGCAAAATTCTGAAATGATTTTTAAAGTTTGCGATTCTCCTTGAGTTTATATTCCTTGTTCAAAACGTGTAATATTCTGTTTGTTTTATTCTGGAAGTCTTATTTTACTTCTGGTGTTTAGGTATTAAGATATTTAAATATGTGGCTTTATGTGGGTAGTTAGAAATCGGATATGCTTTTTTTCGTGAACTATAAAATGCAATGATTTTTGTTTTTTATTGGTAAGGGATGGTCGGATGCTGTTTGACTACCTGGCAGACAAGCATGGTGTAAGTGGCGTCTTTAAAATTTTTATTGTTGTCAAGTATAAGGGTAATAAAAGATTAGAGCTGTATAGATAGGTTCCTGGCTCGATAAGAATATAATTTCCAGATTTACTTATTAATAATAACTAGTATGTTTTTGAAACTAGATTTTAGAAATTGTTGAAGATAGGAAAATAATATACTTTAAGTAACAAATTCTTCAAACTTTGGATTTTACCGGTATTTTTCCAGAATAATCAGATAATAGTGTTTTATATTTCTGATGGATTAACAAGTTAGCAAAGAGAGAACTAAATTTAAAATAGCAATGTCTTGAGTAATAAAATTAACTAGTACTTTGGCTGCCTTGTGAAATAGAGTAGCTCTAACATTATCAAGGCCTTCATAAATCCCTAAATTAACAAATAAAGGAATGTTTCAGGCTTTTCTAGCCATCTCTATTGCTTTTCCCTTGTGTCAATGCAAAGCCTGAGGCTTTGTATGCAATCACTTCTGAAACTGCATTCAAGCTTTATCTCTCATTTAATAAATATAGTAAGAGGAAGCGTGCTGACCACTGTGCCAGTCATTTTTGTGGTTCCATGTAGAATGTCTAGTGGATTTGTTAATAATCTAGTCCTGAGCCCTCTTAGCTTTCTTCACTTTTGCTTGCCTCGGCTCTAAAATTTGGCGTGAGTTTTTGGGCCAGTGTTCACAGAGAACAGTTTACTGTACATATTACTTGTGCAGAATCACAAAACCTTACAAAATGCCTGTATTTGGTAGTTGTCTAAGCTCAATCACCAGCTAAAAGACTCACACATTAAACCTGCAGCAGCAATTCAAGTTTGTATCACTTGTAACAAAATAGGTCTCATTACAATTCATAATTCTTTGAGGCCAGAACTATGAATGTTTAACAAATTCACCAATTCCTAATTTATGTTTTAAGGGTTATGTGATTCTCTGGTCATGGTATTTATTTTTGATGGCAACTTTTAAGATTCTTTGAAAGAATTGATTTCTGAGTGCTTAAATTTAAAGGAGTAAATTTTTAAAACTTAAAATTAAAAAATAAAACTTCAGGGTTTTTTTTTGTTTATTTTTCAGTTTAGGCAAGAATATTTAGATACACTCTACAGGTATGCAAAATTCCAGTATGAATGTGGGAATTACTCTGGAGCAGCAGAATATCTTTACTTCTTTAGAGTACTGGTAAGTAAATGTTTTTCTTTTTTCTCTCTTTTGCAGGCTTTCCTTGGATTCTCAAAACGTGTCTATAGATTTGGGTTGGTTTGTTAAATTTTCAACAGTCATTGGTAAAAGAAAAAAAACTTTCCCCAACAACAACAAAAGTATTGGAGCCTCAAAATTTGGAGGGAAAATGAACTTGTCCTCGAAATTCCCAAAAGTGGGAACCACTGATTTGTTACTTTATGTGTAATTGTATTTTAGCATTAGCAGAATTCTGTTATGAGTGTATTAGTTACAGTATTACTATACAGCACAGTGAGTGACACATTGTCAGTGCTTAATAAATATTTATTGAATAAATCCGTTATTCCTGTATAATTTAGTTCATTAGCCATTATATTGGCTAATGAAACCAAAATTTAATTTTTAATGCTATATGTATTCCTTAAACTTGTTCTAAACAACTGTGCAAATAATTGAAAAGATTTTATGCTTTAACAACTTTAAATTTATTTTTGTAATCAGCTATTAGAATATAAAGCTCAATGGTTTTTCATTATGCAGGGAGTAGATTAATTTAAATGGTACTACGTGTTTAGAGCAAATTCCTGATCATAACTTGCCCTGTTTGATATATTAATCTGTCTGTTCAACAAGTTCCTAGATTCAGTGCTTTTGTTAGGGAAGAAGAATTGTGTGAGGCTAAAGAAAAAATTACACCTTCAAATTGACAGATTTTTTTTTTTCTCACTCTGCCATCTCTTTAGGTAATTGTATTCATAAATGCCTCTTAGAGTTGTCAAAACGCCCTGGTTTTAACTAACCTCTCATTTGAGAAATACTAATTTGTTACTCACTTTGATAAGCAAATACTTAAATGTCTGCTAGTGCCTTTTTTCTTTTAGCCCACATGCCATAAAGAAAAGGCTTGTAGCTGCTATTTTGGTTGTTTTCTTGGAAATTAAATTTTCTTTATTGGGGGGTTGGGATTGGAGTTTTAATTCACATATTTCTACACTTAGAGAAATTCTTAGCAATCTTTTTAAAGTACCTTTCTCTAAAAAAATAAAGGTTTTTCAGTTTATTTCCAAGAGTGATTTGAAATAATAATTTTCTCTTGCTTCCATTTGTAAGCAAATTTTTAATTTACAGAGTAGCTGTGGTAAGCTTGCAAGTGCATTGAAGGTAATCAGTGATGCTAAACTTGTAGTGACTTATCAGAAAATTCCATCACTTTTACTTTGAATATTATGAAGGATTTAGGAGAGCAAAAGTTGATTACTTTGGAAATGTAAACAGCTTAAACCAGGATTGTAAAATCAGAAGCCTGATATGATTACAGGTACATGAAAAGAGCTGGTTATTCATATCATTTGTTAATGCTGGGAGTGAATTTTGAGAGTGAAGATTTAGTGTCATGTTCGAGCTCTAGCACAGTCAATTTATTGTTGCTGCTCAGTGAGTGAATGTGCCGTTTTGCTAAGACATGGAAACTTAAGGTAACTGCTGGAAATCCAGATATTGAAACTCTTCTAGCATATCCACCCTTGAAAGCAGGTTAGTATGAAGAGCCAACTGTAATGACATGGACTTGAGCCAGAGTAGTATGCGTGAACCTTTTGGGGATTAAAAAACTTGCTGCGCTGCTACAAAAAGCTATTATGCTAACATGTAACGAATTCTAGTTTTAATAGTGGTAGTATATTTATGTAGTATAGTTTTATAATTAAGTCCAAAATTTTCTATCTGTGATAGGTATATACTTAAAGGTTAAGGTAGTTTTTATGTTTGTTTGTTTTTTAAATATGAAGATACAAATTAGTTCCCAACCTTAAAAATATCCTGAGTTAGTTTTAAGCTTTTACATTGCCTAACATAACTTGGGCGGAACTCAGATGACATGTGGTTAAGTGGTTGATTACCATGATCTGAACACAAAATTAGTCTTTTGCATTAAGAGCAGTCAACATATAGTCATTAGATAGAGCTTAGAAATTATATGCAATTCATTTTTAAATTTTTGACTCATCTTGTGCCACAAAACATTTAAGGTAGATGGAACTTGGTTATCACCTTTTAGCATGTTGATAGACGCTAACAAAACTAAGTTTTAATACTTTTTCTTTTGATTGTGATACGTACTTCTGTAAAATCTGTTATTTATTTGTTCAAAATTGTATTACTAGCAAAGATAAAAAGTAAGTCATGTTTGGATTTGGGATGAATACCATCCATATTATACTTACTTTTTTTTTGGCAATAGCCTTTTTTTCATTTCTAAATTCTTTTCTGGTGATTGGTTATTCTTTTAAATCTATGGTTAGGGAAACATAAGCTATGAAAGAACCATTGTAACTATGATCTGAGATTAGAATTTGACTCTCCAAGTGACCTATTGTAGGTCAGTGTTGTATAAATTAAAGCTGTGTGACCCTAGAATCTACCTTTATTTTAAAAAGATTTGTTGGCTTTTAGAATACATCAAGGAATGTTTCGTTGTACCCTATTAATAGGTGAATTTCTTTGATTTATAGTCTAAGAAATGCATTAATTTGAAATGACATAGTGAAGCAGATTTCTTAGAAATTTTTTAACATTTGTGTTTTAAAAGTTTTTAACACTGTAATTTAATTATTTTGTTAAAATCTGCCCTCATTGTGGCCTTTGGTCTGGTTCCAAAATATATCCCCTCCCTTCGTCCAGCAGCTATTTGAAATAAAAGAGATTTTAAGAAACTAGGACTGTTAGTGATTATTTCTTTTGTAGGTTTTTTTTATTTTTCACTCAGATGTTAAAATTTATCTACTGTTAAGTGTATGCCATTTGATTAAAGTTACATTTCCTTGACTCACAGAGCTTGAATAATGATGACTTTTGGAAGCTTAAGGATATTGACCAAAGTTTTGGATCTGATTTACCCAGTTTGATAATTTCAGTATAAAAGTTGTCTATTTCATACTGATTTTTAGATACATATATAGCTTATCACATTTTGAAATTGGAGTATGTCTTGAATTGATTGTGGTTTGGGTTTAATAAACATAAAATAATAATCTGTTCTTAAAGTTGATGGTATCTTAGATTCAATAAAACATTTTAATACTCAGGTTTCTGAGTATAATAATTTAATGTTTGTAAAGATCAAGTATTTTATTCTTTATAACCTGAACAATGATTTTATGGATATTTATAAATTAAGTTTTTAATTCCAGTGAGTTTTGACAAATGCATAAACCCATGCAACTACGATCAAGTCAAGATCAAGAATACCTCTTTTACCTCAGAAAGACCCCTGTGCCTTTGTGATCCCTGTGTCCTGCCTTGTCTCTGTTTATCCAGTGCTCTGCTCTTCATCCTTACATTAGCTTTTCCTGTGCTACAATTTCATATAGGTAGAACGATACATGTAGTAAGCTTGTGCCTGGCTTATTTGGACAAGTAGATATTTGAGATTCATTCATGTTCTTGTATCAGGAGTTTGTTTCTTTTATTGCTGAGTAGTATTCTATTCTGTGAATGTGCTACAATTTGATTATATATTCAGCTTTTGATGAATATTTGGATTATTTTGTTTTTGTCTATTATAAATAAAATTGTCATGAATATTCATAAAATAAGAACCAGTTGTTTCATGGATATGTACCCAAATTTAATTTACAAATTAAGTCTGTTATTTGCATGCTCTTAGAATTTGCTAAATACTGTTCATGACATTTGAGTTAGTCACTGCTGTCAAAGGAAGAACCTTAGTATAAGCAGTCTGAATTACATACTGCTGTCACCTTCATGGTATTCTGATCTCTTTCTATCTCACTGTCACTAGATAATCCATTTCCAGGGTTTTTATTATCTATCAAATGATGTTGTAATCCCCTTATGGGTATTATGTAGTTAGCTTGTACAGTAGCTGAGGTGGGTGCTGTTACTCTCCCCGTTTTATAGATGAGGAAGCTCAAGTTCAGATGGCTCAGCTCTTTTACTAAGGGGTAGAGCTGGAAATACCGGTGGTTGGATATCCAGTCCTGCTCATACAGTTTTATTTAACATGTAATTATATTATACTAATACTATTTTATAATTACACTACCGTGTAAGTGTTTCAGTGAAAAAATAAATGGAAAATTTTAACTTGGGGCATAGAAATGTACTCTTCTTCCTCCAGTACCCTCACTTCCTTCTGCTGCTTCAGCAAGGCTGATCAGTGCAGTCCTTCTGTCCAATCGTCTTGCCCTTTCGAGTGTCCTGTATTTAGCACAGTCTTTATAGGTGTTGTGGCTGTGTGACCTTCTTCCATCAGTGGCGAGAAGTAAGTTAGGCCTTGGTCCTCCTTTGTAGGTTAAGGCTGCAGTATCAAATTTATAGCTTTCATGATTTGAATTATAATTTTGGGCTAATTATACAGTCCATACATCAGTTCCTCCTCTGTAAAACGGAGGTAAAATATTATTATTTACCTTCTAGGGCTTTTTTGGAATAATATGAGAAAGCAAACATTTATTGCTCAGTACATACTCCTTTGATAATAATTGTTACTTATCAGTGGACCTTTATTTTATCTCTCCATAACCCCTTTTATTTGTGTCATGGAATTCTTTTGGTTTGGAAATAATTTCTCAAAATTGTAAGTTAGACCCAAATCTTGATTTTCCACTTCTTCACTCCAGTGATTTTAGCAGCAAATTGCCTCTGAATGTAATCGTTTCTAAAGTTTTAAGTGCCTAAATGTCATTAGTTGTGTATAAATTATCTGAAATGGCTTACACAAATACACTGGTGCTGTATCCTAGTTTTAAGTTATTCTTTATTTTCTTATCTAGGCTAAATATTAAAGACTTGAGTATTTTTAGGATATTAAGTTAAATGAAAGCTGTTTGAATAATTTTAAGCAGTGTGATTTAGTAAAGGCTTAAATACTTGGAGTTTTGGGTTGAGAACCACCAGTCTTTTAGTAGGCTAGGTGGTTATATTGGGTATAATTAATTATGATATCTTAAACAGGTTCCAGCAACAGATAGAAATGCTTTGAGTTCACTCTGGGGAAAACTGGCCTCTGAAATTTTAATGCAGAATTGGGATGCAGCCATGGAAGACCTTACGCGATTAAAAGAGACCATAGATAATAATGTAAGTTAAACATTTTTGGGGGATTCTCTGGAATTTCTATGTGTTCTTTCTTTACACTATCTGATAAGGAAAACTATGTCTACTTAGAAAAAGATACAAAGAAGAGAAACTAAACTAAAATGTTTAGATTAATCTTTATTTGATATGACATAAAAATCATAATGTGTTCATGGGTTGACTAGTTTTACTGAATTTCGTTTCTTTTGTCTCAGAAAATAATTCAGCTTTATTATTTTTTTATTAATTCAATTTCTTTAATAGTTCCAGACCTATTCAAATTATTTCTTGTGTTTTAGCAGATTATGTCTTTGAAATAAATATTTCATTTCATTTAGGTTTTCAAAGTTGTTGGCATAGAATTGTTTGTGTGTGTTGTTTTTTTTAAAATTAATTTTAATTTGTGTTTACATGGATTCAAGTGTCCTACGCAGTATAACGCCCTCACCCTCCAACCACCTGTCCCCCATTATACTCTCTTTGCCCTTCTCGCCCTTCCCTGTAGGATTTGCTCTTTAAGTTCTTTTTTATCTGTATCAGTGCAACTGTCACAATGCTGTTACTGACCCTACTATGGAAAGTCCTATCAGAGGATGACAGTTTTTAACTATAATGTCTAATAAAACTTATTTTGGAATGTGTAGTTCATTTCTTGCTTTTAAAATGTTTTCTGAAATGAGTTTAATTTATAGTCTGTACAAATGGTATAGTAGACCTTACTGACTGTCTGAAAACAAGGAAATTGGGAAATGTTGAGGATCGCGCAGAGTAGAGGTCCAGGGGATTAGACTTTGATCATAATGACCCTAGTGCATGCCTTTGAAGGTTCTGTTTTTAACTAAAATTCTGAGATGAGCAGTGTTTGTTACCTTACCTTGTTCTCATATATTAATATTTTCTATGTGTATATTTTTTAATCCTTTAGTCTGTGAGTTCTCCCCTCCAGTCTCTTCAGCAGCGAACATGGCTTATTCACTGGTCCCTGTTTGTTTTCTTCAACCACCCCAAAGGGCGTGATAATATAATTGATCTCTTCCTTTACCAGCCACAGTAAGTTAATTTTACTATATAATTTTGGTTTTAATTATATAAAATTATATAGGTATTTTAAAACTTAAAAATGTACTCTCATTAACATATGAATTTATTGCCATTTGTTTTCTTCATCTGTTAATTGAAAAAGCTTATATGTGGGAAGACCACTTTTTAAATTATATAAATGTCTAACCATTATGCTATATACCTGAGACTAATAAAATATAATATTGAATGTCAACTGTAATTGAAAAAATGAAAACTTTATAAAGGGTAAAAAAAAAAAAAAGAAAAAGCTTATCTATTACTCTGGAGGAATTATTTGATAAAAATATACTCTAAACCCTCAAAAGTGCTTTTTAAATTTGATCCCTGTGCCAGCAGCATAAATATCATGCAGAAAGAATCTTAGGTCTTCCCCTAGAAACACTAAGCAGAAGCTGCACTTTAACAAGGTCCTAGGTAATCCATCTATGCATTAAAACTTTCAAATTAAGGCTCTAGGCCATATTATTTGTAAGTAATATATACATCTTAGGAAAATCCCTTTTATGGTGCTGGGAAAACTGGAAAGCCACATGCAAAAGAATGAAACTGGACTACAGTCTCTCCCCCTGTACAAAAATTAACTTAAAATGGATCAAAGATCTAAACATAAGACCTGAAACAAGTACATAGAAGAAGACATAGGTACTCAACTCATGGACCTGGGTTTTAAAGAGCATTTTATGAATTTGACTCCAATGGCAAGAGAAGTGAAGGCAAAAATTAATGAATGGGACTACATCAGACTAAGAAGTTTTTGCTCAGCAAGAGAAACTGATAACAAAATAAACAGAAAGCCAACTAAATGGGAAATGATATTTTCAAACAACAGCTCAGATAAGGGCCTAATATCCAAAATATACAAAGAACTCATAAAACTCAACAACAAACAAACAAACAATCCCATAAAAAAATGGGAAGAGGATATGAACAGACACTTCTCCCAGGAAGAAATACAAATGGCCAACAGATATATGAAAAGATGCTCATCTTCTTTAGCTATTAGAGAAATGCAAATCAAAACGGCAATGAGATACCACCTCACACCTGTTCGATTAGCTATTATTAGCAAGACAGGTAATAGCAAATGTTGGAGAGGCTGTGGAGAAAAAGGAACCCTCATCCACTGTTGGTGGGAATGTAAAGTAGTACAACCATTATGGAAGAAAGTATGGTGGTTCCTCAAAAAACTGAAAATAGAACTACCTTATGACCCAGCAATCCCTCTACTGGGTATATATCCCCAAAACTCAGAAACATTGATACGTAAAGACACATGCAGCCCCATGTTTATTGCAGCATTGTTCACAGTGGCCAGGACATGGAAACAACCAAAAAGCCCGTCAATAGATGACTGGATAAAGAAGATGTGGCACATATACACTATGGAATACTATTCAGCCATAAGAAATGATGACATCGGAACATTTACAGCAAAATGGTGGGATCTTGATAACATGATACGAAGCGAAATAAGTAAATCAGAAAAAACCAGGAACTGCATTATTCCATACGTAGGTGGGACATAAAAGTGAAACTGAGAGACATTGATAAGGGTGTGGTGGTTACGGGGGGGAGGGGGGAATGGGAGAGGGAAAGGGGGAGGGGGAGGGGCACAGAGAGAACAAGATAGAGGGTGACAGAGGACAATCTGACTTTGGGTGATGGGTATGCAACATGATTGAACGACAAGATACTCTGGACTTGTTATCTTTGAATATATGTATCCTGGTTTATTGATGTCACCCCATTAAAAAAAATAAAATTATTAAAAAAAAAAAAGAAAATCCCTTTTATATCATCTTTGCTTGATCATCTAGCTTTTGGTGGTAAGAAATTTTACTGCTTTTTTTTAAGCTAAAAATCATTTTTAAATATATATTCTTCCAATTGAGATCAATGCCTCTGAATCTTGTGCTCATTATTTCTTATTTAGTTGGAACAACAGAAAGCAGGTTTGCTTTATGAAAATACTTAAGATATTTGAGGATAATTTTTTGTAATCTCTCCTTCCTTCATGCTAAATGTCTGGTTTTATAGAGCAACAGTTTTTCAGATTCTTTATAGAACAACAGTTTTTCAGATTTTAGAGAGAAAGATAACGACCTGTTCCACTTTATTTATGCATTCATTGATTGACTCTTGTATGTGCCCTGACTGATCATCACCCTCAACCTTGGCATATCCATAGCCTTCTTAAAATCTGGATCTTTAAAATTAAAACTGTCTTCTAGAATTATTAGAGCTAAGCTTTATAGATTACAATGGCAGTATTTTTGCCTGCATTCCAGTGTTAAATTCCATACTTGGTTTTCATTCAGTCAGTTGTGAAGAATATGAAGAAAACCTAGCCTCAGACATAAATAGTAGTTGGAAAAGACAGGTGCTTTTAAACAGCCTTTTCAGGTCATTGTGAATATTCTTTCTAATAATGAACCAAAACTCTACAAGTAGTAGTTTCATAAAGGTTACTGTAATGTGGAATCTGAAATCACATTCATTTTTGGTTTCTAAGTGATACTATTATTCTCAAATATATTGGTTGGCCTTGCACACTTCAAGTAGCTCTTTTATCCATGCATGACATGCATTGGTTTTTTTAGAAAATACTAGTTCAGTGAGTTATACAGATGTTCCAGATATGTTGACATTATATAATACCAAAAAATCACATTCATTAATATCACTACTAATCCTATTAGAAGAGGCTTTAAGGTATTGAAAAATAGTCAAGCTCTAGGTGACATACACAAATTTTCCAAAATTCTATTTTTTAAAGCTCTAATTTTATCACATCTTTTATTTGAAAGGTAGGCTCACTTCATTTTCTAGAATGTATCTTCCAAATACCCAAATATAAATAGATTTGGTGGGAAAAGCAGCTAGTTCAGTTTGCAACTAACTCAGTCATACAAGTGCTTTTCAAATTAAGAACCATGGCACTAAAGTATATAGCAGAAGAGCTTTGTATATACTTTCCATTTAGTCATACAGAATAGTTAAGATTAGTATGCAAAGATTTGAATTTTTAAAAATTAATACTTTGTACTGCCTAATCAAGGACACTTAATTGAAGTGTTTGTAAAACAGTAAAAGTGTATCAGTGCAAAATGACTGAATATTTGTATAGTATGATGGCACTATTTTTATTTGTGCTAAGGTTACCAGAAGATTTTGTTTGTTTCTTTATAACTCACTGATTTTTAGTAACTTGACTAAGTGCTGCAGCAATCAACATAAATCAGTTTTTGAGCATTTTTATCCACCCAGAAGAGCCCTCATGCCTACAAAACTATTTATTGTTTTTATAACAGAAACAACCTGTTAGAAAAATATGGAAAACTACCCAATAGTAGTATCACAGCTTTCAGTTTCCACCAAAATACTGTGCTTACTGTTTTTACTTGTCATAAGGTCAGGTTACCGTTCTATTTTCTTCCTCATTAGTAATGTCTTCATGGCTTATTTTGATTTTTGTGTGATTCTAGCTTTATTCATATGAGAATACACCCAGTTGGTTTGACAGATCATTGTTTCATGCATTTTCCTGGATTGCCTATTCTTTAAGTAGAGTAGTAGTCACATAGCTTGTAATTTGCATTTGTATGTCTACAATCATGTCTTTTAAATTGAATTTATTGGGGTGACATTGGCTAACAAAACCATACAGGTTTTAGGTGTACAATTCTATAATTCATCATCTGTATATTATATTTTGTGTTTGCCACCCAATTAGTTTGTTTTTCAGTTGTCTCTGATAGAAATTTAATTTAATAAGTGTCATATTCTTCCAGTAATACAATTTAATGTGGTTCAGAGTTAAATTGGTAATTTATGTAAATTGTGATTACAGGGTTTTTTTTTTAATATAAAAGTACATTGGAGATAAATTATACTTTTTTCCTTGAAGTGAAAGTTTAGATACAGGTGCAGGTTAAAGTCTCTTTCATCATATATATTACCATTTCTGCCATAATTTATTCTGAATCTAAAATGGAGATGATTTACACATTTGAAAAATGTTGACCTTTTACGTGTAACATAATATGTAAGATAAGGTATCAGGTGTAAGATAGAGCAGTGTTCGTAGGCTATTAGAGATGAGGCTTGGCTACCAAATACAGATGTTTTTAGGGAAAAGAATGCAGTTGTAATGCAATGCCTTAGTTACTCTCCAGTTAAAAAAAATGATTTCAAGTTCAGTTAGCACAAGAGTGTTTGTTTTCTAAATAAATTCAAGTTTTATTAGATAGTATCCAGAATTTATCCTGACTGACCTCTCTCCCTTTTTTTCCCTTGTATAAATATTTTCTAACTTTTCCTGATTCTTTTGATGGCAGGTATTTTACCTGCTCTAGCTCAGGATGACCTCGAAGGTTCCCCTCTAAAAATTCTTTCTCTGAAGTTCTACGAAGTGTTCTCCCTTTTTTGTTCTTTTAATTTGTCTTTCATGAAATGCCCTTTTCTTTGTACCTATCCAAATCTGCCTGTTTTTTAAACTTTAGTTCAGGTTTACTTTCTTTATATTATATCTACCATATATTTGGCATTTAATTATGTAAAGCTTTTAAAATAAAAAATTTATTATTGCCCTTCCCTGTCTGCCAATGAAATTATGTGTATTTGAGAATTTTTATTCTTTATATTCTTATATCCTGCACATGATACATAAATACTTAAATATTTTTTGGGGGGGCATATATTGTCTTATCCTTTGATTATTAAATCTTCTGGCTTGTAATTAGGAAAGTGTAGAAAAACTTCCATAAAATTGTACAGTTGGAGCTATAGAGAAGAAATAAACTAAAAAAATTGTCTGACCTATCATATTATAACTTCAGAGCACAGTAAATACTGCAGTTTTTATTTGAAAGAAAAAATAAAATTAGATTTCAAAAATAGGGTCATTATAACCTCTATTCTTACATGGTTTGTGACCCAAACAAATAATTCCAAAATAGTATAGGAGCATATTTAAGTATGTTCTAAATACACTGTAGGTGTAAAGCTATCAGTGAGACCTGGTAAAGTTAGAAGAGCCCAATGAAGACGAAAAATGATCTGGCCTTTAAATTCAGATGACAGTGAAGAAAAGAGATGATAAAGAGAATTAGAATAAAAGAGCACAGTGGCCATATGTAAGCTATTAGCCACATGATTTGCTTGTATTTGAACTAAATATATAGTTAATGATCCTATCAGAATGTGAACTGAGATAACTCCACAGAATCACCCTTGATCCTCACTTTTTCTATGTATATACATAAATGCGTGCATACATACATACATGGGAAAGATCACTTTTGCCATAGAAGGTAAGGAGTCCCTGCTATGTTTAGAAGTCAGGAGTCATGTTAATGCTGTATCCAGGGGTCTGCAAACTATGGACCATGAACTAATAAATCTGGCCTACTGCCTTTTTTCTTATGGCTTGCAATTTAAGAGTGGCTTTTACATTTTAAATAGCCGGGGGAAATGCAAAGAATATTTTGTGACGTGAAAACTACATGAAATTAAAGTTTTAGTGTCTATAAATTTTTATTGGAACATGGTCACATTCATTATTCTATATGTAGTGGTCATACCTTACTCGTGGGCAGTATGTTCCAGGACCCCCTAGTGAATACCTGAAATCATAGGTAGTATTGAACTCCATATATGACTCTGTGTTTCCCTATATATACATACCTATGATAGAGTTTAATTTATAAATTCGGTAAAGTCAGATTAATAACGATAATAAAACAGTTATAACAATATATGTAATAAAAGTTATGTGAATGCCTTTGGGTCCATTATTAAGTAAAACGGGTTACTTGAACACAAGCACTGCAGTTCCACAATAGTGGATCTGGTAACTGAGATGACTACTAGTTGGCTAATGGGCAGGTAGTGTTTACATACAGTGGAAGGCAAGAGTAGGCTTACAGTTGTGAGTAACGAAGCAATTCTGGTATTATTAGTCGTGTTTTTATATGAACAACTAACCCTTTTGCCCATCCCTGTATACAGTGTGGGCTTGCTGGACAAAGAGATGACTCACTTTCTGAACAGGAGAGAGCATGGCAGCATGAGCTTTCATCACGCTACTTAGAACAGTGTGCAATTTCAAACTTACAAGTTGTTTATTTCTGAAATATTTTATTTAATACTTTTGGATGTGGTTGACCACAGGTAACTGGAATGTTCAAACCAAAGTCACAGCTAAGGGGAGACTATTGTATTCTTTTTGGCAGCTTTTGAACTACTATATTTATGGCAGGGTTGAGGTGTTGTGACAGAGACCACTCTCCTTGCCTCACATTGCTACTTTGTGCACCATGAATCCCAGTGATGCTGTTTCAAATGCAATTTATCACCATACCGCAACGTTTTGCTCTTTTTATTACCAGTGCATACACATGTCAAAAGAACTAGAGAATAGTGTACTTCAAATGTGCTTTTAAGGCACAGTGGGGTGGGAATTAAGTTTTGAATCAAATTAGAAAGCAAAGCATTGAATTTACACTATAGGCATGCTAAAAAAATACAGTATACATCCACATTACCAGACTGTAAGCACTCAGTATAGTATTCCCACTAATAGCAAAGCACCTGTCGGAAAAATCAGAAAATTTGAAACAATGTTTTATCAGTGGAATTTCCTCACCAAAAAAAAAAATTATGAAATTGAGGCTATAGCAAAATTAAATTAGAAAAAAATTTGTTGATTTGGAAAAAGGAAGGGAAGGGGAAGGAGGGGGCTAAAGGGGGGGCACATTAACTCAGTCCACTAAGTTGTTCCATTTAGTTGTATATTTATTGATTGCTTCTCATACGTGCCCTGATTGGGGATTGAACCTGTGACCTCAGCATGCTGGGAAAATGTTTTACCCACTGAGCCACCCAGCAGGGCAAAAATAAGTTTCTGAGTGGCTCTTTTGTTAGCCAAGTATGGAAAGACATTTACCAGTGGTGATTTTGTTTTCATGTCAATTGCAGCAAAGAAATGTGTCTAGAAATAATAAACTTGTTTAAAACTATTAGCCTTTGGTGAGAACAGTTTTAGGGTTAAAGATATTGGGAGCAACATCAACAGTCAATAAAAACCAACATAGATGATTTTAGGGGTTTTCCTGGGCTCTTGATAAGACGATAGATAGATGCTCCCAGTATGGCTTGTTTGTTTATTTGAGGAATCTGGTGGATCTGAAGTGACTGAAGACTATGTCTGTGGAGCAATTACAGGTGAAAATAAATATCTTCAAAGTTGAGAAGGGCAGCCTGAAGTGGAATCTGCTAAGTTTTGCTAAAACTTTTGTTGGTAAATACGGAGGAGAAAAAGGTTAATTGGACAAATTGACAAAGTTTGTGAAAAAGTGAGGTGTTCAGAGCTTATGGTTATTGATTGTATTATATGTCACCGTTACTTTGTGGAAGATACTTGCATTTACGGTGTATTATTGAACCAAATAAGCTCACTCCACAGTGAGCTTATTTGCTCTTGTGGAGTTAACTGTTACCAGTTCATGAACTTTTGTAAGAAATAGAAATAGACTGTATTGAATTTTCCTACACCACAGTAGGATGGCTTCGCAATGACAAAGTTTAATTGTAATATTTTTGAACTTGAGGTGAGATTGGAATTTTACCGAACAAGAAACAATGCCCTCAACCACTGTCATGTCCTGAATGGCTCTGGAAATTAACTTTTGCTGTAGCTTAAATAATGTTTCTTTATTAAAATTAAACCAAAAATTAACAAAGCGAAATAGTACATATATGCAAAACTTAAACTGCAGTAGTTATTTTGATGACAACTAACACAGTATGGATCACAAGTGATGTCAGCCGCTTTATATCTGTTTTGTTCTTTCAAAAGTTAAAAGTAAATGAGACCTTCATTTCCCCATGGATTTGCAGAAGATATATTTTTTTGAGCTCAAAATACAGACATTTTTAGACTTTATCATAATTACAAAGGAAATTTCCGTATTTCAAAATTATTTAATTGTGCAGTTGGATTGGAAGTGATTCATCTGCATTATAATGATAGGTTTAAAAGGCAGTGTCAAAAGAAGCATTTAGTAGAATTTTATAAATTCTTGCCAGATGACAAATATGCTAAATTAAAGTCATTTTTGTCGATTGATATCAGTAGTTCGTGGTACTGGTGTGCAGAAAAAACATTTTTAAAAATTAAATGTGTAAAATCTTATAGATCAGGATTATGAGAAAAACATTTGCAATAATTTTTAATGATAGGACTCCCTAAATTTTGAACCCAATTAAATAAAGTTATCCCCAATAAAGAAATTTAATTCTTCTCATTAGATCTGTATTAAAAATTTTGCTATACACCTGTTAAATTTTTTACTTTTATCAGTAAAGTATTTTAGGAATTTATTTTCTTTTTATATAACTACCTCATAATGTTCCCAGTTTTTTGCCTCTTGGTGTGCAAACCCTAAAGTCTTCATTATCTGGCCCTTTACATACATTTTGCTAATTCTGCCATACACTCACAGAATAAGAGATGATTTCTCAAGGAAGTCATCCCCAAAAATGAAGATCTGTGTGATGCAGTGATACAAAGTTAGGATAAGTAAATAAATGTTTAACATCATATTCAATGAACTTAGTAGTTTTTTATTTTATATGAATAAATTTATAAATGAGTTTCATAAATACCTACTAAAATTGCCTACTTCAAAATTGATATTAAGAAAAACAAGTATGTTTTTCTGAACTTAATATGTGAGCTCTCTGGCAAGAGTATAGACAAATAATTGTTCTGAACCAATAGAGTAGTTTTAAAATTTTTTGCCTGAATCTCAGTCTTAATTTTTGAGATATAAGACTTTTAGCTGATTTGTTTAGTTATTTTTCCTAGAAATTGTTTTATTCTTGAAAAAGTGTTGATTCTTTTTATACCCTGTCTTGTTTAGAGGGGAGTTAAGGGGGGGGGGTGGCACCGAGTTGGACTAGGTATTGTATTGAGATGTCAGATTCTAGGGTCCTCTAAAGGACTCAAACAACATTTTATGGGGAACCTACCATAATGAAATATAATGATTTATTAATATCATAGTCTGGGGCAACTTCGAAGATGAGGTATCTGAGCTTGACCTTGAAAGATGGCTTGAATTTAGGTTTCAGAGGTTTGTATTTAGGAGAGCCATCATGTGGAGTGAGCTGTAAGTCAGGAAAGCAGGAAGCAGTTAGTGATGGTAGGATGGGGGATGGAGTTGGATGGGTACTTTCGGGCTTGACTATGCAGCTAAGAGAAACGGGCTTATGGACAGATATTTCCACGCTTGTCTTGTGCTGGGCATTGTGGCGCTCTTTAAGGAAACTTGAGCAGGAGAAATAAAGGGTAAACACCATATGACAGAAGGTGGCCCTCATCAGAAGAGCAGGATTTGCTAAATAGTAGCCAAGGCCAAGTTGACATTTGTGTAAAATCTAGTCCTTCTTTTCTAATTCCGTGCACTACGAATTTGACCGGAGCCCTGTAAAACTGTAACAGTGTCTTTCCCCTCGTAGTTTCTAGTCTTTAATTTCCTGAATACTTTTAATTTGTGTATCTGATTTTCTGATTGTGATGTGATTTGCCTATAGGCGTTCTTTACACATTTGTTTTAATAGGTGAATGACTAAAAGTCATAATTTAGCAGCCTTTTATTATTTTTAAGATTTTATTCATTGATTTTACAGAGAGAGGAACAAGAAGTATCACTTCATTTGTTCATTGATTGCTTGTCACATGAGCTTTGACCGGGTAAGCCCAGGCCTTCCAGGCAGTGGCCTCAGCATTCCAGATTGATGCTGTAGCCACTGGGCCACCACAGGGCAGGCTTCGCAGCCTGTGGCTATGAGCTAGTGGTTCTCAAAGTGTGCGCCCTATGGTATTCCAGAGAAATATGTGCCTGTTAGAGACCAAAAAACCAATAGGGTTTTTGGAGTTTAGATTTTTGGGGGACAGAGGTGTGGGGAATTGGCTGTAAACTGACAGTCTGCCCAATCCCCCACCTCACTTGCCTGATAAGTTTGCAAAAGACTGTTAAGCTGTGGTGCTGGATTGTTTACACTACCCCCCATATTCCCCGGAAAGACTGGAGGCAAGTTTCTTCTATCCTTTGGTGTAAAGTTAAGATGATATGTATGGTGGGAGTTTTCTGCACTCGACACAATTAAGAGTAAAAAGAGAGGAATTCTTCAATGTATTGATGAGGAAATGAGAGTTTGCCTTTCAAATTACCTATATACCCAAACATTGAAGAAATAGCTAGGACACATCAGGCTCATGTTTCTCATAACACAAGAATGAAAAAGCGTAGCACATTTGCTCCGGGACCTGCCGAATTCACTAAATCTTACTAAGACTGTATATATATATAAAGGTAACTTTTTGTCATTTTTTTATTTTTTAACCCTTCTTTTTTATAAATTCTAAAAAGCATAACTCAAAAAATGTAACAAAAATGTTTTTTAATGTCAGAATAAATTTAATTTTGTCTTATTTATTTTGTTTCATTACCATAAAAGCACGCTTGGACTTTATATATTTTTTTTCTTTAATATTTTACTTAATTATTATAATGTATTTCTCAGAAATTTGAATATAGTGCACCTATAATTATTTGTAGGATTTTAACTGCACCCTGACTTCAAAAAGCTTGAGAACCACTGCTTTAGGCTGATGGCACCTATAAGTGTCTTGCAAAAATCCTTTTACTCAACAATAATGGATTACTTACCTTTTAAGCAAGTCTCACTTCACATTGGATAATAATCAGCTGGCATTCTCATCATTTAGACTTCTGTTTATTTCCTTGGAGGAGATGGCCTTTATAGTGGTATTCATTCTTAAAGGTGTGCAATCTTGGGTTACTTAAACGATGCAATGTAATAGGCTGTTGGAGTATTTTCCTTAAATCACATGTAATAATAGCTCTAGAAAAACTGGGTAAGTTCTTAATATTATATTGCCTTTATATTTTTACCTTAGATATCTTAATGCAATTCAGACAATGTGTCCACATATTCTTCGCTATTTGACCACAGCAGTCATAACAAACAAAGATGTTCGAAAACGCCGGCAGGTGCTAAAAGATCTAGTCAAAGTTATTCAACAGGTAAAAACCAAAATATTTATTGATTTTTTTTTTTTTGTAAACTTGCCTGAACTTTGGGTTTAACCTTTTTTATTCGAGTACTACTGTTACTTCTCAAGGTAAAGATGTTTTAAAAATAGGAGGAAAGCATACCTGAAGAGAGAAGAGCCCAAGAGCCCAAATGGACATTTACAAACTTTATGTTAGAGGTGGTATGAATGAATACTGCCCTCTGATAGGTGGATGCTTAATATACATTGGCTATTAGTGTTGCTGTTATTGCAAAGAGTGAAGGAGATCTGGAGCCTAAAACTGTTTGTTAGCAGATCACTACCTACATAATTCCAGAGTAGTGACTTTTACATAGACTACAATAGTAGTAGTTTCCAAGTTGTGTAAAAGCTGCAGCCCTACTGGTTCATTTAGTGAGTTTCTCAGTAATAATTGTGGGTTAGAAAAGAATCTAAATATTTGTTTGATAAAAGAATAAATTAAATTCAAAAAGGCAATTCCATTCAGTAGAGTATAAATACCAATACACTTGGGTAAGTTCATCACTGTTCAGGGATACTTTTGCAGTAGAGGAATTTGAAAGCTTTTTGGAATGGTTCTAGGATAAGAATTTAGAGAACGTGGTCTGGAAGGCATTAAAAGCTTAAAGTGTGGCATGGAATCAGGATATGAACAATTGCTTTGAGAAGATAAATACTAGGTGATTTTCTAAAAATTAATGTTAAGGGAGGAGCAAATAGAAAAATTGGGTATTCTAGGGACACCATACTAAACAGTGTTGAACTAGACCCAATTTGACCTTTGACTTTATTTTACAGGAGTCTTACACATATAAAGACCCAATTACAGAGTTTGTTGAATGTTTATATGTTAACTTTGACTTTGATGGGGCTCAGAAAAAGCTGAGGGAATGTGAATCTGTAAGTATGAATTTTTACTTATAATAACATTCTTAAATTTTTGTATAAGAGTTAACCTTGCAGTGTTTTATTAAAGTAATTATATCAGAAATGTATATTAAACTTAAAGTGGCATATTTTTTAGAAATGTGTTGAGGTGAAGACATTTTTAATGTTCTTCTTGCCATGTGTATATATATATATATCTTTAGTTAGGACAGTTTGTTAAACATCGGGTATATTATAAATTCACACATACACCCATAATTCTATGTCTTATCCTGAATGAATAAATATGTAAAATATTTCATATCTTTGGGCAAGTTTGTTTGGAATTTCTAATTACAACTGTGATTCCTAATTTGCTTTATAGATGGGCCTATTTTTAGAATTTTTCATAATTGTATGATAATTAACATTTGCTATAACCAGTCAGGCAAAAAGTGTGATTTTTTTATAACTACAATGTCTTTCTACTCTTGGTTAGTAGAAACTAAATACTTTCAGAGCAACTGAAAGAGTTATAATTAGAGTATTTTGAATAAATTGGTTTTCAAGTTTTAAACAAATTAAACTAAGAATTTACCTGTTAAATGCATTTACCAAATCCACAAGTTACTAGTTGTTTTATTTTTGAACCTACATGTTAGCATAAAAATGGGCCAAATTTGTTGGAAATCTAAGATTTTATTTCTCTAAGAAAGAAAATGATACAAATTTACCTCCCAAGGCAATTTTCAAACATTGAATAAAATTTAAATTATAATTCAATGTAATATGTGTTAATGTAGTTATCAATATTATTAATATTTCATGTGACATTATTAAATATTTGTGTATATCTTTTAGACATTGTAGTTCTTAGGTCTTATTTTTGTATATAATTTTATTTAGAAAATTAAATTTAATGGGGTGACATTGATCAATAAGAGTACATTGGTTTCAGGTGAATATCTCCATAGCATTTGAACTTTTGACTGTATACCTATCACCCCAAGTCAAATCATTTTCCATTACTTTATATTTGTATGTCTTTTCTTACAGCATTTATTTACTTGTTTCAGGTGTAAGTGGCTTCAGTGTACTGTGCTAGAAAGTGTTGTGGTTTAGAACCTGTGATATAGATGAGGAGAATTCTAATGAATGGTATAATGTAAGGCACACAGTTTTTGAGTCAAGTTAAAATAGCTCTCAGTACCATTAATATTTTTTATATATTTTATACATTTAGGTGCTTGTGAATGACTTCTTCTTGGTGGCTTGTCTTGAGGATTTTATTGAAAATGCTCGTCTCTTCATATTTGAGACTTTTTGTCGCATCCACCAGTGTATCAGCATTAAGTAAGAACATCCTGATTTGATTTATATTTTCTGCTTTTAAATTCCTGGAGATTTCCATTTATTGTAAAGTTACACTTAATATGATTCCATTTAATTGGATTTTATTTATTTCCCTTTGCTTTAGAAGAAAAATAAAGCAGTCTGATAGAGATTTATTAAAAATTCTAACTTTTGTTTGAATTCTGGATTGCTGCAGACTCAAAAATACTTTCTTTAGCTTCCATGTGTGGCACAGTGTGGTTTTTGAAACTGATA